>NW_026622840.1:0-57977 GCF_023065955.2 Ursus arctos | reverse complement strand
ATTCTAAACAGGGTCGTGTGCCTGAGCTAAAAACGCTCAGTCACAGGCTGAGTGAACCCAGAGTTCAGACAGAAATCAGGGAGACTAGAGTGATTCACTGTTTTCTGTGAGGGCCCACTAAAGGGGGGTGCACAAACTTTCAGCTCTGGGGCTTGAGATCCAGGCACCGCTATTTTCATCCCCGATATTGGCTCCGGAGCTACTTGCACTGAGCCCACCCCCCTGGCAAGGTTGTTGCAATTCCGCACAGGCAAAGACACCTAAGAATCAGTGCAACAGGCCCCTTCCCCAGAATACCAGCAGGAACTTCCAGCTAATACCAAGTTTACCGATCAAATAGAACTGCAAAACTCTAGCTCTTGCAGAAAGCAGTATTAGCATTCATGCTTTTTTCTTATTATTCTTTAGTTTCTCAGTTTTATATTTTTTTTCCTTCTCAGCTATTTTCTTATTTTATCAATTCTTTTTTTAATTCTCATTTTTACATTTATGTTTTATATATGTATTTTTCATTTGTGGTTTCCAACATTGTATTCAATTTTATTTTTGTATATATATAAGTTTATCTTTCTTTCCTATTTTGGGATCTAGTTTCTTCTAACAAACACACCAAAATACACCTAGGATCTAGTTTATTGTTCTATTCTGTTCAACTTCTGTTTGATTTTTTAAAAATTTGGGGGGGGGGTTCTGTTCTCTTTTGATTTGTTTAGTGTATATTTTTCTGGTGTTGTTGCTATTTTTGTATTTTCTCTCTCTTCTATTCTTTTCTGGAAACAATGACAAGATGGAAAAACTCACCCCAAAAGAGAAAACAAGAGGCAGTACTCACTGCCATGGATTTAATCAATATGGCTATAAGTAAGATATCAGAACTAGAATTCAAATGATTATAAAGATACTAACTGGGCTTGGAAAAAGCATAAAAGACACTAGAGAATCCCTTACTGGAGAAATAAAACAACTCAAATCTAATCAGGTCAAAATCAAAAAGGTTATTACTGAGATGCAATCAAAAACAGAAGCTCTGGGTGCCTGAGTGGCTCAGTTGGTTAAGCTTCTGCCTTCAGCTCAAGTTGTGATCCCAGGGTCCTGGGATTGAGTCCCATATCAGGCTCCCTGCTACATGGGAAGCCTGTTTCTCCCTCTGTCTCTGCCTCCCTTTCTCTCTCTCTCTCTCTCTCTGTCTCTCATGAATAAATAAATAAAATCTTTAAAACAAAACAAAACAAAACAAAAAAAAAACAAAAAACAGAGGCTCTAACTGCTAGGATAAACAAGGCAGAAGACAGAGTCAGTGATACAGAAGACAAATGATGGAGAATAAGGAAGTTGAGAAAAAGAGAGATAAACAACCACTGGATTATGAAGGGAGGATCTGAGAGATCAGTGATTCCATAAATCAAAACAATATTAGAATAATAGGGGTCCAGAGGAAGAGGAAAGAGAGAGAAGGAGAAGGTTTATTTGAACAAATGATAGGTGAGATCTTCCATAATCTGGGGAAGGAAACAGGCATTCAAACCCAGGAGGCATAGATAACCCCCTTCAAAGTCAATAAAAATAGTGCAACACACCTCAACATATAATAGTGAAGCTTGCAAATTTCAGAAATAAAGAAAAATCTCGAAAGCAGCTCAGGACAAGAGGTCCTTAATCTACAAAGGTAGAAACATAAGGCTGGCAGCAGACCTGTCCACAGAGACCTAGCCGGCCAGAAAGGACTGGCATGATATATTCAAAGTCCTAAATGAGAAAAATGAGCAGCCAAGAATATTTTATCCAGCAAGGATGTCAGTCAGAATAGGAGAGATGAAGCACTTGCAGGACAAACAGAAACTAAAAGAACAGAAAGGAAGGAAGGAAGGAAGGAAGGAAGGAAGCAAACAAACTAGAAGAATTTGTGATCATTAAACCAGCCCTGCAAGAAATATTAAAGGGGATACTTTAAGCAAAGAGACAGCCCAAAAGTAACAAAGACCAGAAAGAAACAGAAACAATAAACAGAAGCAGTGACTTTACAGGTAGTACAGTGGCACTAAATTCATATCTTTCAATAATTACTCTGAATGTAAATGGGCTAAAACTCCACTCAAAAGACACAGGGTATCAGGTTGGATACAAAAACCAAGAGTCATCAATATGGTGCTTACAGGAGACTGATTTTAGACACAAAGACACCTCCAGATTGAAAGTGAGGGGATGGAGAACTATTTATCATGCTATTGGATATCAAAAGAAAGCTGGGGTAGCAATCCCTATATCAGATAAATTAGATTTCAAACCAAAGACTGTAATAAGAGATGAAGAAGGACACTATATCAAAATAAAAGTGTCTATCCAACAAGAAGATCTAACACTTGTAAAAATTTATACTCCTAACATGGGAGCAGCCAAATATATAAACCAAATAATAACAAAACTAAAGAAACATATTGATAATAATACAATAATAGTAGGGGACATTAACATTCCACTCACAGCAATGGACAGATCATCTAAGCAGAAGATCAACAAGGAAACAAGGGCTTTGAATGACACATTGGACCAAATGGACTTCACAGATATATTCAGAACATTTCATCCTACAGCAACAGAATACACATTCTTCTCAAATGCACATGGAACATTCTCCAAAACAGATCTCATACTGGGTCATAAATCAGGTTTCAACCAGTACCAAAAGACAGGGATCATTCCCTGCATATTTTTGGATCACAGTGCTTTGAAACTTGAACTCAATCACAAGAGAAAATTTGAAAGGAACACAGATACATGGAGGTTAAAGAGCATCCTAATAAAAAATGAATGGGCCAACCAGAAAATTAAAGAAGAATTTTAAAAATTCATGCAAACAAACGAAAATGGAAACACGACAGTTTAAGACCTCTGGGATGCAGCAAAGGCAGTCCTAAGAGAGAAGTATATAGCAATACAAGCCTTTCTCAAGAAACAAGAAAAGTCTCAAAACACAACCTAACCTTACACTTCAAGGAGCTGGACAAAGAACAGCAAATAGCAAATAAAGCCTGAATCCAGCAGGAGAAAAGAAATAATAAAGATTGAGCAGAAATCAATGAAATAGAAACCAGAAGATCAGTAGAATAGATCAATAAAACTAGGAGCTGATTCTTTGAAACAATTAATAAGATCAATAAACCCATAGCCAGACTTATCAGAAAGAAAAGAGAAAGGACCCAAATAAATAAAATCATAAGAAAGAGGAGCAATCACAATCAACATCAAAGAAATACAATTATAAGAACATATTATGAGCAACTATATGCCAACAAACTAGGCAATCTGGAAGAAATGGATGCATTCCTAGAGATGTCTAAATGACCAAAACTGAACCCGGAAGAAATAGAAAACCTGAACAGACCCATAACCAGCAAGGAAATTGAAGCAGTAATAAAAAATCTCCCCAAAAATAAGAATCCAGGGCCAGATGGCCTCCCAGTGCAATTCTACCAAACATTTAAAGAGGAAATAATACCTATTCTTCTGAAGGTGTTTCAAAAAATAGAAATGGAAGAAAAACTTCCAAACTCATTCTATGAAGCCAGCATTACCTTGATCCCAAAACCAGACAAAGACCCCAACAAAAAGGAGAATTACAGACCAATATCCCTGATGAACATGGATGCCAAAATTCTCACCAAGATACTAGCCAATAGGATCCAACAGCCATTAAAAGGATTATTCACCACGACCAAGTGGGATTTATCTCTGGACTACAAGGGTGGTTCAATATTCTCAAATCAATTAATGTAATACACCACATTAACAAAAGAAAGGACAAGAACCATATAATCCTCTCAATAGACGCAGTAAAAGCATTTACCAAAATACAGCATCCGTTCTTGATTAAAACTCTTCACAGTGTAGGGATAGAAAGAACATACTGCAAGATGTTAAAAGCCATATACTAAAAGCCCACAGCGAATATCATTCTGAATGGAGAAAAACTGAGAGCTTTTTCCCTAAGGTCAAAAACACGGCAGGGATGTCCACTCTCACCACTGTTGTTCACCATAGTACTAAAAGTCTTAGCCTCAGCAATCAGACAAGAAAAAGAAATAAAAGGCATCCAAATCAGCAAAGAAGTCAAACTTTCACTCTTCACAGATGACATGATACTCCATGTGGAAAACCCAAAAGACTCTACCCCAAAATTGCTAGAGCTCCTACAGGAATTCAGCAAAGTCACAGGATATAAAATCAATGCACAGAAATCAGCTGCATTTCTATGCACTAACAATGAGACAGAAGAAAGAGAAATCAATGAATCAATCCCATCTACAAATGCATCAAAAACCATAAAATACCCAGGAAAAAAACTAACCAAAATGGTAAGGATCTGTACTCCAAAAACTACAGAACACTTATGAAAGAAATTGAGGAAGACACAAAGGAATGGAAAAACAATCCATGCTCATGGATTAGGAGAACAAATATTGTTAAAATGTCTATCCTACCCAGAGCAATCTACACATCTAATGAAATCCCTATCAAAATATCATCAACATATTTCACAGGGCTGGAACAAATAATCCTAAAATTTGTATGGAACCAGAAAAGACCCTGAATAGCCAGAGGAATATTGAAGAAGAAAACCAAAGCTGGTGGCACCACAATTCTCGACTTCAAGCTGTATTGCAAAGCTGTAATCATCAAGACAGTATGGTACTGGCATAAAAACAGACACATAGATCAGTGGAACAGAATCCAGAATCCAGAAATGGACCCTCAACTCTATGGTCAACTATTCTTTGACAAAGCAGGAAAGAATATCCAATGGAAAAAAACACAGTCTCTTCAACAAATGGTTTTGGGAAAATTGGTCAGCCACATGCAGAAGAATTAAACTGGACCATTTTCTTACATCATACACAAAAATGAACTCAAAATGGATGAAAGACGATGTGACACAGGAACCCATCGAAATCCTAGAGGAGAACATAGGAAGCAATCTCTTTGACCTCAGCTGCAGCAACTCCTTGCTAGACACATCTCCAAAGGCAAGGGAAAGGAAAGCAAAAATTAACTATTGGGACTTCATCAAGATAAAATCTTTTGCACAGCAAAGGGAACAGTCGACAAATCCAAAAGACAACCAACAGAATGGGAAGCCATATTTGCAAATATCTTTTCAGATAAAGGGCTAGTATCCAAGATCTGTAAACTCAATCCAAAACTTACCAAACTCAACACCCAAAAGAACAGAAAATCCAGTCAGGAAATGAAATTTCTCCACAGAAGACATACAAATGGCCAATAAACACATGAAAAAATGCTCAACATCACTCAGCATCAGGGAAATACAAATCAAAACCACAATGAGATACCATCTCACCCCTGTCAGAATGGCTAAAATTAACAAGTCAGGAAACAACAGATGTTAGCGAGGATATGAAGAAAGGGAAACCATCTTACACTAATGGTGGGAATGCAAACTGGTACAGCAATTCTGGGAAATAGTATGGAGGTTCATCAGAAAGTAAAAAATAGAGCTACTCTATGACCCAGCAATTGCAGTACTTGATATTTACCCAAAGGATACAAACATAGTGATCTGAAGGGGCACCTGCACCCCAATGTTTATAGCAGCAATGTCCACAATAGCCAAACTATGGGAAGAGCCCAGATGTTCATTTACAGATGAATGGATAAAGAAGATGTGGTATATATACACAACGGAATATTTCTCAGCCATCAAAAAAAAAAAAAAAAATCTTACCATTTGCAATGACATGAATGGAACTAGAGGGTATTATGTTAAGCGAAATAAGTCAATTGGAGAAAGATATTTATCATATGATTTCACCCATATGTGGAATTAAAAAACAAAACAGAGTGGGAGGGAAAAATAGGACAAAATCAGAGAGAGAGACAAACCATAAGAGACTTTTAACTATGGGAAACAAACTGAGGGTTGCTGGAAGGGAGATGGATAGGGGAATGGGGTAAATGGGTGATGGGCATTAAGGAGGGCATGTGATGTAATGAGCACTGGGTGTTATATGCAACTGATGAATCACTGAGCTCTACCTCTGAAACTAATAATATGCTAGATGTTAATTAATTGAATTTAAATTAAAAAATTAAATTGTTAAAAAAAATGAAAGAAGTAAAACTGTCCCTATTTGCAGATTATGTGATTATCTACATAGAAAATCCCAAGTAATCAACAACAACCAAAAACTCACAGAACCAAAGAGACCAATATATTCCTCATTCTGTTTAAGTGACTCTAAATTGGGCTTCTGTCACATGTAATTGGAAGCGTCATTTATTTATTCATTAACCCATCAAATATTTATTGAATGCCTAAAATTTGCCAGTTACTGTTCTAGAAAGTAGTGATGCATCAGCAAACAAAACCAAGTTCTTACTCTTAAGGGTGGTGGTAAGAGATATAAAAAGTTAAAACAGATTAAAGAGAAAAATTGAGGGGTGCTATTTTAGAAAATGTAGAAAGAAAGACCTCTTTGATAGGCTGCCTCATAAAATGGGGATTTAGCCAAGGGGGTATCTAAGGTAAGTGCATTCCAGGCACTGGAAAAAATCCCAAGGCTGGAACATGCATGGTATGTTCAAGAAAAACCAAGGGTACTAATGTGGCTGCAGCAGAGTAAGGGAAGGAGGAGCAGGTGGTGGGTCAGAGAGGACCCTGTGCCAGATCACGCAGTTCCTTGTGGTCCATGTAAGGACTTGAGATTTTACCTGGAGTGAACTAGAAAGCATTGAAGGGTTTGAGCAAAGGAGCAACCTGAGTGCATTCATGTTTAGTCCTGACCAGTTCAACAGATAAACAAAGCAACTGGTTCTCTGAGACCTAGAGCAACCCAAACCTACCATTTAACTTCTTTCTTTTCCATTTCAAAACCCTTCTACGTTCTCTTCCATCCTTTTTTCTTTCTTCCTCTATCCCTTCACAGGACCAAACCCTCCTGCAGCTCCATGGGCACTTTCCTACTTTCCTTCCTGTGAATAAATCACTTTCCCAGCAACCCCCACCCCCCAGCAAAAGGTTGCAATGTATTTAAATCATTAACTATGATTGGAGGGTGGCAGGAGATTGTGTAAACTTTCAGCGTGAACTTAGCCCAGCATTCCTGCTCCTCCCTCAGAACGTCTCCACCAATCCAGGAAAGGCCCTCTGGCTATGTCTTGCTTCTTCCAATTGTCAGACTACTACTTCTCCCTCTTTTGGCTACTACCAGGACTAAGCAGAAGTGAGAGTTCAAGTTTCAGGGCTGCTCTTCTAGGACACCGGTCTACCATCACCTCCAGCTGTGTCGGAATCTGTCACTTCAGTGAGTACTTCCTTATCTGTCTTCTCTGAGAGGTTTGCTGGTTTGGCACGCAGGCTTTTGAGCAAAGATAACAAACGAGCAACCAAAACCAACAGATCAATAATGCTCTCATGGAAGTTTTAGGCAGCCCAAGTGTTTCTATCAGAACTTCTCAGCTGTTGTGTAATCCTATCTAGTTAGTGGCCAGGAGTATGTACACACAAAAAGCTACAAACATAGCAGCTAATTTTTTCATTTTAAGTCTTTTGGTACCATGTAATTTTTTAAAAACTATGTGCATGTGGTAACTTGGTAAAATGTCCTGGGAAAAAAATTGAATTCGGTCCAAGGAGCAGCTGAGTTTTGCACTGTATTGTCTACTTCGCTCTCCACCTTGCTCAGTGGCAGATTGGAATCCATCTTCTGCATCATCTGGGAAGTATGCATATATGTCTAGGGAAATTTCGGGGAATATATACATGAAAATCCAAGGAAATAATCCTGGGGTAGCCCCTCTCTCCATGAAATGGTCAAGAGAAGCTCCAAAAATCCTGTATAGAAGTTTAGGGTAGGATCTTGTTAGGGCTGGGGGGAATAGTAGGGGCTTCACCTTGCTTTGAGGCTATATATACCGAGCCAATGTTATTACTTGGATTATTTGGTGGGAGAGATGTTTATGGAGATGTAAGGAGGCTAAAACTTCCTGTGCACTGCTGTTTATATGCGTGTAGAGCTTGCATTTCAGATGAGACCTTAAATACTTTCAAGCCCCACTGACCAGCAGTGGTACTTTCTTTCTTAGAAGAGTTTTCTGTGGCTCGGTACAAACATCTGGACTCATATCTCAGCTCTTTCACCTACAAAGAATATTGGAAACCTGGGAAATAGATGTTGTGAAGTGCTAAGATTACTTAAAAAAAAAGTTTTGTTGAGGAGAAGGCAATCTTATTTTCTCTAATCAGGAGGATGCTGATATCTTCTTTTCGGTAGAACAGAATGGTTAGGCTCATTTTAAGCTCCAACTGACTGGTCAATTTTCTTTTCAATGTATATTTGAAGGATTCTAAATGTGGTAAAGGAAATAGTTTCAAAATTTCATCTTAACTGCACAATAATGGAAACAATTCAAATAACATCAATAGGGGACTGGCTTAAGAAATTATGGTGTAGTTGTTCTTTGGAATGCTGTGCGGCTCTTAAAAAAAAAAAAACATAAAATAAAAACAAAACCAAAACAAAATGATAAAGATCCTCATGTATTGACATGGAAGGACCTTCAAAAATATGTTGTAAAAAATTTTTTTTAATGGGAAGAATAGTGTGTATTCTAGGCTACCTGTTGTGTCAAAGTGGTGGAGAAATAAGAATTTATAGTCATTGGCTTAAATACATGGAAAGAAATCCTGAAAAGATCCATAGAAGTAATCATAGTTCGTGGAGGGAGTAGGTTGGGATAAAACTGGGCTGCTGTGAGATGGGGGTGGGAGGGGGCAGATGTTTTTTAGAGAGGGTGGAGGGGCAGATGGAGAGGGAGAGAGAGAACCTTAAGCAGGCTCCGTGCCCAGTGTGGAGCCCGATGTGGGGCTGGACCTCACAACCCTGAGATCATGACTTGAGCCAAAATCAAGAGTCAGGTGCTTAACAGACTGAGCCACCCAGGCAGGGGGCAATTTTTCACTGTAATTTTTATGTTTTTGGAACCATTTGAAGACACTCTCTAAAAAATTAAAAAGAAAGAGAAAAGTTACAACACTAAAAACATGTTTTAAGTACTACTTAACTTCTTCCTTCAGTTGAAGGAAACCTGATGCTAACTCCGTAATAAGGGAGATAACTGCCAAATGGGTGGGCTATAACTTGCTGGCAAACAGCAGAGAAGGGTGGTTCCCTCTCTACTCAACCCCACTGCCAAACAAGACAACAGTGAAGGCAGTGCTTTACTAATCCTGAACCCTTAAAAAAATCTTATCTGGGAAAACCTTCAGCTCAATTTTCCTGTATTTTAATGTTTCATATCGTCCAGTTCTGAGCTGTTATCAGTATAGATCAACACTGTCCACAAGAATGTTTTGCAATGATAGAAATGTTTTGTGTCTGCAGTTGCCTATATGCGGTAGCTACTAGTCACGCATGGCTGTTGAGCACCTGAAATGCAGCTAGTGTGACTAAGAACTTACTTTTAAATAGTATTTAAATTAATTTAAATTTAAATAGCCGTTTAGGAACAGTGCAGGTAGTCATATAAATCTGGTTAAGCAACAGAGGCACTTCTCAGGTCTACTATAACCCTGAGCTGTTGAAATAAACCATATACAAAGTTCTCCCTTCTGAAAACATCATTTATTCATTCAACAAATAAGCACATACTGTGGGCCAAACACTATGTTATTTCCCAGGGATAGTACCATGAACATAACAGACAAAACACCCACCCAAGTAAAACCTACACTCTAGCACCAAAGATCAGCAAAGTATAGCCCATGAGTTAAATCCAGCCCTCTATCTGTTTTTATACAGGCTGCAAACCAAGAATGGTTTTTATTTTACATTTTCAAATATTTCAAAAAGCCAAAAGAGGAATACTAATTCATGACATATGAAAATTACACATGGGGCACCTGGGTGGCACAGTCAGTTGAACGTCCAACTCTTGGTTTCGGCTCAGGTCATGATCTCAGGGTCAAGAGATAGAGCATGTGTGAGGCTCCACCCACAGTGGGGAGTATGCTTGAGATTCTCCCTCTCCCTCTCCTTTTGGCCCTCCCCCTGTGTGCTCTCTCTCTCTCTCTCTCAAATAAATCTTAAAAAAAAAAAATTACATGAAGTTCAAGTTTCAGTATCCATAAATAGGTTTTGTTTGGAACACAGCCATGCCCATTTAGTCATGTATTATCTGTCAGTGGCTGCTCTCTCAACCAGAGTTGAGGTAAGCAGTTGCCACAGAGACTATACGGCCCACAAAGCCATATTTACTATCTGGACCTTTACAGAAAAATTTTGCCAACGACACCATCATAAGCACTTTGCATGCATTATCTCATTTAATCTTCAGGACAATTCTCTGATAGAGGTTTTATTAGTCATTACATTGGTAAAATGGGAAACGAGGGTCTGAGAATGTGCATTTCTAACCAGCTTCCAGATGATGGTGATCTGCTGGCTCACAGATCCCCATCTCTGGATCAGTGATTCTCAACTTTCATTGACATTAGCATCCTCTGAGGAAATTTTTAAAAATATGATGCCCTGGCCTCCCACCCTCAGAGATTCTGATTTAATTGGTCTAAGCCCCGGGCATTGGTTTAAAAAAAAAAAAAAAAAAAACAAAAACAAAAACAAAAAACAACTTTCCTGGTAATTCAAAGGTACAGCCAGGGTTAAGAATCACTGCTCTACTGAATCGAGAACATTGAAATGGGAATCCAAAGATATGAGTTCTAGTTCTAACTCTGACATGACCTATTGAAGCGAGCTGCTTCCCTCTCTGGGGCCCTATTTTCTTTGCAGGTGAAAAATAAGGAGCTCAAACCAGATGATCTCAGAGGGCTCACACTCAGTGACTTGTCAGGTCCTCACATAAAGAGGTGGGCAGGTCAGAAGTACCGGGGTCTCCCAGTGTATTGGGTGCAGCAACACGATGCCCAAACACCAGGCCCATTTAGGATAAAACTCATGGGTGACATCCATTATTTGGCAACGCATCAATATCAATATAGAAACTCTTCCACACAGCCATGCTGCCTTACATACTACACAGAGTTGCAGTTAAAAATGATTTAATGATAGGGTGCCTGGGTGGCTCAGTCGGTTAAGTGTCCCACTCTTGATTTCGACTTAGGTCATGATCTTAGGGTTGTGAGATCGAGCCCTGCATTAGGCTCCATGTGTGGAGACTGCTTAAGATTCTCTCTCTCCCTTTCCCTCTGCCCCTTCCCCTCCCTCTATAAAAAAAAATGATTTAATGATTGTGAGAGTAGTATTTCATTGTAGGAAATTTGGAAAATTACAGAAAGTATGAAGAAGAGAACTCTATAATCTTTAGAACCATGTTTTTAACAACCTTGTTTATGAGACCTCAGCCAAGTAAATGACATCATGATCAAATGATTTCCCACAGAAGCAGGGAGGGCTTTGTGGCCTGGAGGATCCTCCCCCACAAAAGTCCCAAAGGTTAAAGCCCTATTTTGACATCTCTGGTAAATGCAGCTCCAAGTCCGGACTCGAAGGTTGTGTGGGCTCCTATTGGGAGCATGGGAACCACAGCCTATAAACTAAATGATTTTTGACAGTTCTTTCATGCCTAATTGGTACTCAGTTACTCTATTAATTCACTGTGGATTACCCACTGTGGAAATTTCTCCTTAACATGTCTGTATGACTTTTGAAATGCAGGTGAAAGAGATTAGATATCTTTGCTTTCACTGAGAGTAACTGGGTGACCCAGATCTTTACTTCTTTAGAAATGCATAGGGGAAACAACAGCATGTAGTACATAGTCAGGAAAATGGGCTGGGACCAGACAGTTCTAGGTTCAAATCCAACCAATGCCTTTGTTGTGGACTGAATGTTTGTGTCTCCCTCCAAATTTATATGTTGAAACCCTAATCCCCAAAATGTCATGGTATTTGGAGGTGGGGTCTTTGGGAGGTAATTAGGTTTAGATGAGGTCATAGTGTGAGGCCCCAATGATGAGATTAGTATTCTAATAGAAGGGGAAGAGAAACCAGGACTCCCACATGAGGACATAGAGTAGTCATCTGCAAGTCAGGAACAGAGCCCATATCGGGGAACTGAATTGGCTAGCACTTGGTCTTGGACTTCCCAGCCTCCGGAACAGTGAGAAATAAATGTCTGTTGTTGAAGCCATCCTGTCTATAGTATTTTGTTATGGTGGCTGGAGTTCACTAAGACAGTCTCTTATTAGTCATTTTCTCCTTCTGTAAACAGAGATGATAATATCCACTTCACAGAGTTACTCTGAAGATTTAGTGATAATTTGTATGTAAGTAAAGCACTGAATACAGTGTTCAAAACATATTGAGTGCTCAGAGAATGGCACTTGTATGATGATTATAAAGAATAATAATAATAATAATAATAATAATAATAATAATAATAAAACTTAGCTACTTTGGGGTCAGGCTACCTTTAGGACAGAGACAAATGTATGTCCTTTTGCTTGTCTTTTAGATGGATTGGTTTCTGTGGAAATCCTGAGTGCTAACACATCCAGCAAGACTGATGCTAGCTCTTGTCACCATGGAGACATTACTTCGTGCCAGGTGTTTTTGGCGCCTAGCAAGCCCTGGTTCTATGACAGTACTACATAAAGATTATAGAACAGTGCCCCCTCAGAACTTTTCCAACTACGAATCCATGAAACAGGAATTCAAACTGGAGATTCCAGAGTATTTTAACTTTGCTAAAGATGTCCTGGACCAATGGACCAATATGGAAAAGGTATGGAGCAAGGGCCAGTCCAACTGCAGTTTCTCAGATGGAAGTGATTTTTGCCCCCAGGGCAAATGTCTGCAAACAATTTTGGCCGGGGATGCTGCTATGTATCCTCTAATACACAGGACAGTCCCCCATAGCAAAGAATTATCTGGCTCAACATGTTAATGGTTCCATAGTTGAGAAAGCCTGGGTTATAAAAATGTATGATTATAGGTTAACTTCTTTAAAAACCCAAAAAGTAGTAGTATGAAAGTCAGAAATGGTCAAAAATGGTAGGGAATGAGGCATAGACATAGCATTGAGAGAATATAAAGGGATGCAAGAATTCTAACTCTTTGGAAAAACAATGAGGCTAAATGAGAAATGACATGGCTCCCAACAGCTAAAAAATAAAGACCCCGGAGTTATTTTCAAATATCCCATGCGTGTCCTAACTAATGACCTGTGAATTTTCTTCTGAAAAAATATTCCACTGAATTCCACTTAAAATAGAATTAAGCTGCATAATGACCTTTAAATCATCTGGTCTGTCTTTCCTCAGGCTGGAAAGAGACTTTCCAATCCAGCCTTCTGGTGGATAAATGGAAATGGAGAAGAAGTGAGATGGAGTTTTGAGGAACTGGGATCTTTGTCTAGGAAATTTGCCAATATACTTACAGAAGCCTGTTCCCTGCAAAGAGGAGATCGAGTAATTGTGATTCTGCCCAAGATCCCAGAGTGGTGGCTTGCAAATGTAGCCTGTCTGAGAACAGGTTAGTAGTATTTGCAATCTGATTACATTTAAAGTAGGCTGGATGGGAGATCTTCCAAAACATCTAAGTAATCATGAGACATTTATTTGGGTAAATTATTTGAGGAACTGCACACAATATAGTATTATTCTCAGGAACCTTAGAAATGTGTTGGAAACATGCCATATCTTTTGACCTAAACTATGAGTTGCGTTTTTCATAATGAAATAGGTTTATTAACCAAATGCCAATCAACAATTGAATACCCTCATACCTACCACTTTTCTCTTCCTATAGACCCATGGTCATCTGAAACTCAGTGCAGCCACAAACTCAAAGTTCTTATTTCACACCTTTATTTCTCTCGTGGTCAATTGCCATTCATCTGATGCCCAAAGCAAGCAGCTGCTACTCCTCCTTCCAAATCAGTTCCTCCATCCTGTAAATTTGACTTCCTACATGTCCCCAGAGTCCCTCTTCTTCTCCAATCCCATTGCCATTGCCTTACTTCACGTTTACCATCTCCTGAATGGATTTGCCCAAAAGTCTCCCTAATTCTGATCTTGTGTGGGCCCACAACTTATTCCAATCCAATTCATCCTCAATATCTAGTTTTATTTCTAGAATGCACATTTTATCCTGTCAATATGCTGCTTGACATTATTTAATAACTCTCCATTGCCTACCAGGTAAAATCTGAGCTTCTTTAGGTGTATCATGGAAGGTCTGAGCTATCCTCCCTTCCTTGTTTTCATACTCTCTGCTCCAGCTATATCAAATGGTTTCCTATAAGGTTCACGATCTTTCTCATTTCCTGGATTCTGTGCACACTGTTTCCTGTGCTTGGAAAGCATTTCCCTCACATGTAACCACCTGGACAACCTCTATTAGATTTTTAGGTCTCAACTCTAATGTCACTTCTCAGGCAACCCCACCCTGACATCCCAATTCAGGTGCTTTCTTTTTTGACCTCCTCTAGAAAACATGTATGTATTTCTATGTTAACCTGTACTATATTATCTGAGTATATTATTTTTTTAAAATTTGGCATTCCCCTAGGACTTCGTATGTTTCTAAAAGCCAATGACTATGAGATAGCCATGTCTGTACCTCCAATTATTGGCATATCGTAAATGCTCAGTAAAATATTTGTTGAATTAATATCCCTACTGTTATAATCAATCATTATGTTGAATAAACATTCTTAATTCACCATAATTACTTGCATTTGAGAGTTACATGTTCTCATATCATATGTACCTATAAATTGTATACTGGAGTAGCAGAGCCCACTTTTAGAGTTTTATTTTAACAAAACGATAGCTTTCATGAATGCTGCTTAAGCTCACTTTCTTAGTAAAGGGGCAACATGTTGGACTGCCAGGACCAGAAATCCATTCATATTAGTTCAATAAGGAAGGAGAATTATTGAACGTCTACTGAAGAATCTACAGGGGAAAAAAAAAGTGCAGACAGAGCAACTGGCTTCCTTCTCTATTTCTTTTGCTCTGAAGCCATAGGGCCTCTTGTCTCTGTCTCTCTTAAGCATCTGTTCCTTTGACTTTCTGCTGACACATGATTTCTTTGCTCCCCTTCATTTTGACTGACACATGGCTTGGTTTGCTACACAGATACCTTGGGCCCTAATTTTGTATGTCCCAATCCACTGAGTCTCTTAAATTAAATACTTGAGGCAGAATCTGACTGGCACGGCTTGGGTTAGGCTAGTCAGAAGTGGTCAGAGGCAGGTTCATTTGATAAAAAACATGGTCACTGGGGCTGCAGAAAGGAAGGCAGATTCTCTTAGATGGGAGAAAGAAAGGGAGAGAGTAAATGGTAAATCTAATATACTAACAATGCTGAAAATAAGCATTATCTACCACCTAGAGGGATGGGTGGATGGGCTAGGCTTTCAAATCCTGTTGCCAAATTGAATTATGAAAGTTACTTCTTTTGTCCACCAAACAAACTCCTGGAAAAACTTTGTCTTTTCATGTAGATCTGTTAACAGGGAGAGAAGGGGCTACTAGTGCCAGTCTTTTGACCCTTCATGCAAATGTATATGTTGGTAATATCATTTTGTACACCCTGTATTATCAACATGGTAATGAGAGGCCTCCCCCAAGATTTCAAGTAACATTTTAGAATGGAAAAAATTGACAAGGCAAGAAACAACAAATGTTGGAGAGGATGTGGAGAAAGGGGATCCCTCCTACATTGTTGGTGGGAATGCAAGTTGGTACAGCCACTCTGGAAAACAGTGTGGAGGTCCCTTAAGAAGTTAAAAATTGAGCTATCCTATGACCCAGCCATTGCACTACTGGGTATTTACCCCAAAGATACAGACGTAGTGAAGAGAAGGGCCATATGCACCCCAATGTTCATAGCAACATTGTCCACAATAGCCAAATCATGGGAGGAACCGAGATGCCCTTCAACAGATGACTGGATTAAGAAGTTGTGGTCCATATATACAATGGAATATTACTCAGCTATCAGAAAGAACGAGTTCTAAACATTTGCTGCAACATGGACGGCACTGGAGGAGATAATGCTAAGTGAAATAAGTCAAGCAGAGAAAGACAATTATCTTATGATTTCTCTCATCTATGGAACATAAGAACTAGGAAGATCGGTAGGGGAAGAAAGGGATAAAGAAAGGGGGATAATCAGAAGGGGGAATGAAGCATGAGAGACTATGGACTCTGAGAAACAAACTGAGGCCTTCAGAGGGGAGGGGGGTGGGGGAATGGGATAGACTGGTGATGGGTATTAAGGAGGGCACGTATTGCATGGAGCACTGGGAGTTATACGCAAACAATGAATCATGGAACACTACATCAAAAGCTAATGATGTACTGTATGGTGACTAACATATCATAATAATAAAAAAAAGTAACATTTTGCTACTTGGCAAGAAACTATGTAATGCTTCCCTAAATGATTAATTTGGACAGGAAGTAATTTTAATAGGTAAGACTGATCACTATTAATAGGTTCTTTTATTTTTTATTTTTATTTTTTTTTAAAGATTTTATTTATTTTTTTGACAGAGAAAGAGACAGCCAGAGAGAGAGGGAACACAGGCAGGGGGAGTGGGAGAGGAAGAAGCAGGCTCCCAGCAGAGAAGCCTGATGTGGGGCTCGATCCCAGGACTCTGGGATCACGCCCTGAGCTGAAGGCAGACGGTTAATGACTGAGCCACCCAGGCGCCTCTATTAATAGGTTCTTTTAAAGATAGGGTATGAATAATATATTAGCAGAAATTAATTATCTAAGGGTGATGTGTTTAAATAAAGTGCTTCTACTAGGCATGAAATGCTGGCAGTGGGCTTGTTCTTAGAGAGTGCCTCTAAATTATAGAAAACTGTTAAGCCATGGTAGGCTAATTACTTATTCCCAGATGGAACATCGCTAAGGAATAACCATTGGAATTAAGGACTATAAACATTGCTGCATTGCCTGATTAGAAAAGAAAGATATTCTGAAAACTTTGTGTTTTGGTCCTGGTTGTCTGTTTCTTGAAGAACTCCACTGGAGGGGGTTATCCTTCCCCAGATGGAAAGACAAGCCAGTGTCCAGGGATGACCAGGTATGTGTTCTTCAATCTTCTTTTCCTGAATTGTGAAGTGCATACCTTCCACCCTCTCTTTAGGGTCTGGACTTAACAATGGTAGAGCCCTAATGATGTACTGTATGGTGACTAATGTAACATAATAAAATTAAAAAAAAAAAAAAAAAGAGTGGTAGAGCCCGAGATATAGATATGGACACATATAACTATAGAGATACATATTCTTGAAAGTCCATTAATCCTTTGAGAAAATAATAGCTAAAATTTATTCAGCCTCTTTACACATTTTAACTCATTTACTCCTCATTAATCTTATAGAATCCCCAATATACAGATGCAGAACCTGAGACTCATGGAGATAAAGTGGCTTGTCCAAGGCCAAGCTATAAGACTGTTTGGCTCCAGGACAGACTCTTAACCATTATACTACACTTACAGTATAATTTATGGCAGGGAGAAGTAGAAGGACAGAAAAGATGCATGACTCAATTGTTCCCTTTGGAAAGAAATCATACAACATTTATGTATGTTTTAAAAGGTGCTGGACTGAAGTAGTTAAGTGTGCAGCTCTGGGGTCAGGCTACAGGGTTCAATCACTGGACTGCCACTTTCCACTCCAGTGATCTTTGGCAAATTATTCATAGATTTTATGGTTTTTTTTTTTTTGGTAGGGATTAAATAAGTTAAAACATGCAAAACACTTAAGATAGCATCTAGCATTTAGCCAATAAATATTGGCTAATATTACTCTTCAATAAAAACTCTCTTCCAAAGAAATGAAAGGAAAAAAATACCTGTCTTCAAGCTGAATGTTATGAATGGTCTCCAGATAGAAGAAAATTATCCAGCATTTAACATGCTTTCATATTTGGTCAAAAGGGCCACAGATATTGAGATGCCTTGAAAGGCAAAAGCAGAATAATGAAAGGAAGGCAAATAGACAACTAGAATAGTAAACTCATTCTGGGACATTGAGAGTACACCTGAGCTCTCTATTCTACTGTAACTAATATGATAAAGAAAATCCTTCCTTCTAGACATCGTTTCTTTTCTGCTCCTTTAGGGACAGTTTTAATTCCAGGAACCACTCAGCTGACCCAGAAAGACATTCTCTACAGACTACAATCTTCGAAAGCAAAGTGCATTATCACCAACGAAGTTTTAGCCCCAGCAGTAGATGCTGTTGCGCCTAAATGTGACAATCTGCGCTCCAAGCTAATTGTGTCTCAGAACCCCAAAGATGGGTGCGGGAACCTCAAGATGATGAAGTGAGTAGTCATAACTGTTGTAAACAGCTTTCCCAAAAGAAAGGCAACATTGAAAAGATATTCAACCCAGAAGTGATCAGAAAAATGAAAATTAAAACAAGGCAAAGGGAACAACTGGTGATTATTACTGCACTAATCACCTGCAAAGCTCTGAGGCAGGAAGGAGTTTGGAGTGGTTTTTGTATGTTAGGATTTTTTTTTTTTTTAAGATTTTATTTATTTATTCGACAGAGACAGAGACAGCCAGCGAGAGAGGGAACACAAGCAGGGGGAGTGGGAGAGGAAGAAGCAGGCTCATAGCAGAGGAGCCTGACGTGGGGCTCGATCCCATAACGCCGGGATCACGCCCTGAGCCGAAGGCAGAAGCTTAACCGCTGTGCCACCCAGGCGCCCCTGTATGTTAGGATCTTGAAGGAAGTAGGCCCTGAGATAGATATTAGTTGTGTAAGAAGTTTATTAAGGATTTGTCCTGGGGTCAACACCCGTGAAAAAAGGGGAAGGATGTGGCATTGGGCAAAAGAAGAAATTCATCTGCCATGCACTCCCAGAAAAACCTTCAGCTAATCCACTAGGACCTCTGGGGCTTGGATAGTCTTTCAAAGCTGTTCTCAGATAAAGCAAAAGGTCCTGGCCTTTATATATCCTTACTGATCCATAACTGAGTGTGGGCTTTCCCTAGAAGGAGGGGTGACCTTGAGCGAGGCAGCTCTCTTCAGCCAAAGCAATCTCCAAATACGGCTCCCAGCACCTGTGGGGAGTAAGTCCTTTGTTCCGGCAGCAGGATCTAAGAGGGGCATTCACAGCACCAACCACAGAACTGTTATCATCTCCCAGAGAAACTGATCATAATCAATTCTTATGTGTAGGCTACATCATTTCCTTGCAGATAGCAACACTTCAGGTTATAAATAAGAAGAACACTTAATGTTAATGGATGCAATTATAAAACTAAGTTACACTGATGTTCAGCCCCTGCTATGGAATGCTTCCAGGGGTCACTTAGCACTCTTGCCAGGTATTGGTTCTACCTTAGCTTTAGGTTGGCAGCCAGTTTCCTCTCTAGAATGAGCTTCCCACCTTTACTCAAGGATTTGGGAGCATATCTGCAACTACAGACTTATTCCTACCTCCTCCAAAAGAGCTAACATTTATTGAGCTCTTACCGAAAGCCAAGTACGTTCTAATTAAAAATGTTATAATTGCAACTTGGGTAACATTTATATGGCATTCGTTATGTGCCAAAAACTGTCCCAAGCATTTCACACATATTAACTCATTTACATGTCACAATAACCTAAGAAGCGGGTACTACAGTAATACAGATGAATAAGGTCAAATGCTAGGATCTGGCAGAGCTGGGTTTCAAACCCAGGGAGTCTGGCACCTGAGCTCACGCTCCTAACTGCTATGTTTACTGCCTCTGATGGTGAGAGATTGGTATGATAACCTCGCCTTAGGCTTCTATCTACAATAGAAGTGATAGGTACCCAGCTATAGGTACTATTTTTAAGGAAGAAAATTATGGAATCATACACTAAACACTTAGTCTAGCTTTATTAGACTTTTAAAACAGCTTTTCTATAATTCTTGTGGCCTGGATGTTTTGAATTCTAATGTTTCATTCTCAGCCCAATACTCCCAGATAAAATCTCTATGCTTCTTAGGCACTGTGTGTGCGGAATTCACTGCCTCTCAAGTGCCCTAATGTATGACCTATTAGCAGCCCAGTTATCCTTTGGAACTACAGCTGATTCTTAAACAATGTGGGAATTACCAACCTGCCTTATACCATTATCCATGACTTCTATTCACATATTTACTCTCTTAAAAAAAAAAATCACTTGAAAACATCCACAGTAACAGGGAAGGAGGAGTTCTCACATAGCCTTGATTCTAAGATCACAGACTCCTCATTCTGCTGACGGAATGATAAACCACTGGAGTTTTTAAAAATGCTTCAGCTCTTCTTCATCATACAATAAAAAGCTATGAAACCAACTATTATAAATGGGCTTTGATGATAAAATTTAGTGTAATTCCAGAAAGCACCTATGAAGATGGAGAAAGAGATGACTTTTACCTTGGAATTCAACCCAAGTCCCTGGGGCCTGAGCCATGAGGTGAAGATGTCCGAGTAGATGGTTTCTTGAATTCTCTTCTGGGGTAACAGTTTATGACGCCACATGCAATGGGCAGAATCATTGTAGTTCTTCCTTTGTAGACACGCCAGTGACAACCACACCTGTGTGAAGACAAAACATGATGAGATGATGGCCATTTACTTTACCAGTGGAACAAGCGGATCTCCTAAAATGACGGGACACACGCATAGCAGTTTTGGTTTAGGATTATCTGTAAATGGAAGGTAACTTCGCAGAACTCCAGCTTGACATGTCAAAACTACAAAGGGGATGATTCGTTTATTGGTCTTATAAATGTGTTTTCCTTGTACATATCATGACTATTCTTTGTTTTCCCAGGTACTGGCTGGATTTGACTCCTTCAGATGTGATGTGGAATACCTCAGACACAGGCTGGGCGAAGTCTGCATGGAGTAGCGTCTTTTCTCCATGGATCCAGGGAGCATGTGTATTTGCACATTATTTGCCACGTTTTGAGCCAACTTCCATCCTGCAAGTAAGGCAGATCACAAGAGGTCACCATTTAGGAATGCTTTAGCAGCATCCCTGATAGGACTGATGAACAAAGTAACCTGCAGAAATCAGAGTAGCCAAAGTGATTTAAGATATTTCACATCTGGAAAGTCAATTATCCTGAAAAGACATACAGAAGAAAGGTGTGAATGCATTTATGTTAGAATAAACAACGTTTAAGTTGTGCTGTGCCTACCATAAGCATTTAGGGACTTATTACAGTTGTAGGAAGACTAAGAGTTTACTTCTAAATTGCAGACCCTTTCCAAGTTTCCCATCACAGTCTTCTGTTCAGCACCAACTGCATACCGAATGCTTATACAGAATGATATGACCAGGTAAGAAAGGTTGGTAAAGAGGCACTTAGTGGGGGTAGGGGAAAGGAAGGGGAAGCCATAAAATAAAGGATCTTTCTGCCTAAAAACATAGTTCCACATTAGTAGGTATGGAATTTAACAATCTCTTGTCCCCCTTCTCCTTCTTGCTTTCATTCTTTAAGTCATAATTGTTACGTCCAGGGCAGGCTTCCCCAAGCAAGGAGAGGAAAGAGAAAGTTCAGCCATGGGTATACCCTTGAGCCCAGTGGTTATGGATAAAAAGGTGTTTAATCTTTTGGATGATGAATGTTACCTGAACTGAGGAACTACAGAAATGACCCCCTATTTGGAATCCTATCCCAGCAAATAGGAAAAAGGATATAAGTCTTTTGCTCTATTACTGATTCCATTTGAAAGAGTGCATTGGTAAATATTTTTAAATTGCTAAAACTGAAATTTTTTTGAATAGGAAATACTTCATATGACATAAAATTCAATAGGCATATAAGAATATAGAGTGAAAGGTCTTCCTCCAAGCCTTATTCTCAGTCTCTGTTCTCCTTTTCCATGAAATCTGTGCAAACACAAGCCAATATGCCAGTATTCTCACCCTTTTAAAAACATTAATGGAAACATAACATGTTCACGGTTCTGCACCTTCCTTTTTTTGCCTAACAATACATCCTGGAACTGTGTGCTATCCAATTCTATCCAATAGGGTAACCACTTGCCACATGTAATTACTTAAATTTAATTTTAATTAATTAAAAATTCAGTTCCAAAGTTGCACTAGCCATGTTTCAAGCACTCAATAGCCACACAGGGCTAGAAGATACTGCAGTGGATAGTGCAGATAATAGAACACTTTGTGGCAAAAATTTCTATTGGACAGCACTGTCTAGGAGCTCCCTTATTCTTTTTTTTTTTTTTTTTACAGCTCTATAGTATACCATTGCATAAAATTCCACAGTCAATTTAACCATATAATTGATAAATTTTTAATCACTGATTTAAAATGTTATCATGCAGCACCTTCCCTGAGGATGACATGGCTTTTTTTTTTTTTTTTGCAACAGATCACACACTCCCAAAAAATAAAAGTGGAAAAAAATGGATGTCTTGGGGGTCATTTTATGATGTTAGAATTGTTTGTTGATTTTGTATTGGAGAGGGGAGAAAGGAGGGAACTAAAACACACTCTATGTTGAATTTCATTAGAAATAACTCTGATTTTCATTCCTCCCCATTTTTTCTCCTAAATTTAACTTATCTGCTTTCTGAGAAGCTATAAGTTCAAAAGCTTAAAGCACTGTGTGAGTGCTGGCGAACCAATCAATCCTGAAGTGACTGAACAATGGAGAAAAAGGACGGGTCTGGATATCTATGAAGGATATGGACAGACTGAAACGGTATAGGACCTCATTGAAAAGACAGGGCTGGACTTGACTTAGCTGGATAAATAAAAACTGATAAATAAATGTAAATAACTGATAAATAAATTTTAAAATAAGTATTTATTATATCCTTATGATTATGTGAGGGATAGGGAAGTAGATGAGTGGTTAGAAGAATAGTCAGGAAAAAAAAAGTTGGGAGAGAAGCTAGTTGCAAAAAAGCTCTGTAACAGACAGTTATTTCACCATTCATTGAGAAAAGCCACTATAGAGCTGATCAGAGTGAGAGCATTAAAATATATTTTAAGTGAAAGAATCTATAGTGAAAGATTTCTCCTTACGTAAGAGGGAACTCTCTTAGTCAGGGCTGCCTCAAAAATGGAAAATGCTGAGTTACTTGAAATATTATAAGTTCACTAGATAACTCCTTGGCAAGAATACTCTAAAAAGGGTTATTTAAAGAGCTTGTAGAAATAAGAATAAGAAGAAATTCTAGAGGAAGTGAATAAACTACTAACAAAACTGGTTATTATGTAAGGAAAAGGAGGCATACAATAAAGCAGATAAGGGAAAGGCTGAAAGAAATTTTTCATAGTTTGCCTTTTTATAGTGCTTCTATTTATAAACCACGAGAATGTAGTACCTGGTTAAAATTAAAATTGACAGATGTATTAAATAGGAACAGCATAACAAGTATCATGCTAATATGGGTACAAATGTTTTCATAAATATGGATATTTTAGTAATTATCAATTTATTAAGTGTTATCACTTTACTATATGTATTTATTTAGTGTCTCTCTCTACATTTCACGAGAGCAGAAAATTTGTTTTATTTCGAGCCTCGGTCATCATCATAATGATGATCATCAATAAATATTTGTTTAATGAATGCATGGTAGATGAACAGAATTTTAAGCTACCTGTAATGTTACTTTCTCCTTCTGAACTAGGTGCTAATCTGTGGAAATTTTAAGGGAATGAAGATTAAGCCTGGCTCAATGGGAAAGCCGTCTCCTGCTTTTGATGTTAAGGTTTGCACATCTCCTTCTAGGAGAATATTTAACAACCCAATCT
This sequence comes from Ursus arctos, assembly GCF_023065955.2. Taxonomy (NCBI): domain Eukaryota; kingdom Metazoa; phylum Chordata; class Mammalia; order Carnivora; family Ursidae; genus Ursus; species Ursus arctos. Next base: position 34,208 of record NW_026622840.1, on the reverse strand, counting down.
GTTTACCATTTACCCCACTGTGCCCTCCCCTACACTCCTACTTTTGGTGATGACTTCATGCTACTTCTATGATATTTTAATTTCCATGTAATGGAAATGGATTAGGGACATTAGTTTAATGGTCTCCATTTTTTTATTTTTTGCAAAGTAGTTTCTTGTGCCAAGCAGGTCTAGGCATTTTATAAATATCAATCTATTTGATTGCCAGAAAGAACCTGTGAGAGACATACCAATATAAGAACCATTTTACAATGGCTAAAGGGAAGTAGGAGACACAGGCTTCCAGTTATAGAATGAGTAAGTTGCAAAGATAAAAGATACAGCATAGGGATATAGTCAATGGTACTGTAATAGTATTGCATGGTGACAGAGGGTAGCTACACTTGTGGTGAGCATAATACATAAACTTGTTGAATCACTATGTCGTACACCTGAAACTAATATAACATTGTATGTCAACTGTACTTCAATAAAAAATTAAAGAACCATTTTATAGATGAGGCACAGAGAGGGAAAGAATTCACCAGAGGTCACACAGCTAGGAGCTACTAGTGCTGGGATTCAATCCCAAGCAATCTGGTTCCAATATCTGTACTTTTTTTTTTTTTTTTTTTAAGATTTTATTTATTTATGTGACAGAGAGACAGCCAGCGAGAGAGGGAACACAGCAGGGGGAGTGGGAGAGGAAGAAGCAGGCTCATAGCGGAAGAGCCTGATGTGGGACTCGATCCCGGATCGCCAGGATCACGCCCTGAGCCGAAGGCAGTCGCTTTAACGACTGCGCTACCCAGGCGCCCCCAATATCTGTACTCTTAACCACAACACCACATTGCCCTCTCTGATAAGGGAGGTCAAGACCTTCTAAGGGGTTCAAGTAGGCCAAAGGAAGGTACAGTTTACAGTAGCTGAAGTATTTTTTTCCTTCCCCAGCCCTTCCTGGCCATTTCCTGGCTCTCTGTAACCATGGCTGTTATTACCACCTGATCCCTAGGGAGCATCCTATTATCCCATCTGCACACTTAGTACAGGGTTAGAATTGTTCTCAGATCAGCAGACCCAAAGCTAGGTATAGTCAAAGGAACTTACACTAATACATAAGAGAAAACCACAGCATAGCAACAAAAACACAAAATGGATGAATTTACAGAATGGAGCGCTCAAAATCAAACCTAAATGAAGGGTAATTATAGATGAAATCAATGTTCCCAAGGTTTTCTGATCATAAGGATTACATGGACACTTGTTAAAAAATACTAATTTTCAGGACCCTTCTAGGTGGGACCCTGAAATCTGTGTTTTAAACAAGCATCCCAGTTCTTATGATCAGGTAAGTTTGAGAAAGTTAGAGTAAGTTTGAAATGGATTGCTGATATCAGTGTATAGAATAAGCCAGATCTGAGTTCTTTCCCTCACTTTAACTTTGCTGAGAACCTTGTCTAAAGATGGGCTGGCCTGGTGGTTCAGGTCTGGCTCTGAGCTTCATGAGCTGAGTGTCTTTGGCTGAGTGTCTTTGGGGAAGTTATTAAAGTCTCAGTTTCCTGATTTGTAAAATAGGGAATAGGGTGACCAACTTGTCTCAGTTTGCCGGGGACTTACTTGGTTTTAGCATGGAAAGTCATACATCCCAGGGACACTCTCCTGCCTCAGTCCTGGGCAAACTGATGGTTGGTTGCCCTAATAATAATGGAACTGATACCATAGGTTTCTTGTGAGGATTAAATAAGATAATATCTCTAAAGAGCATAACAAAGTGCTCAGCACATAATAAAGGTCTAAAAGACAGGTGTCATTATTATCATTCATTTCTCCCTTGCATTCCCTTCCTTTGAAAAGCTTTTCTAAGAAGAGATGGTAGGGGAGCCCTGGTTACATTCTGTAAAGAGGCTTAACAATAGTTCATTGGTTTATAGGCTGCCTTAGGTTGGAGAAAGAAAAATTAGTAATTAAGCATTATCATGTCTGCATTATAAGTAATCAAGCTGGCATTTCACAAAGCTGTGTTCCTTTCTTCCCTCTTAATGACAATTCCCAATATGCATTGCTGTGAAGGTCTCACAGGTGCAGCTGTACTCAGAGCGATCCAACAGCAGTATCTCACCACCACCCCACTAATTCAAGCCCAGTGGTTTTCTGGGGCAATTATATTTGAATGCAGAAAGGGTGTGGCCAAGAGGAGAACTGCTCTGTCATGCATTCCCAGTTAGCATTACTACCTTCATTTTTCCCCAATCTTAAATTATAATAAAATACACATAAAATGTACCATCCTGACCATGTTTACGTGCATAGTTCGGTGGTATTAAATACATTCATAATATTGTGCAACTATTACCATGATTTATCTCCATAACTCTTTTCATCTTATAAAACTGAGACTCTGTATTTATTAAATAATAACTTCCCATTCCCCAATGCCCCTAACCCTGGCAACCACCATTCTACTTTCTACCTCTGCAACTACTATTTATAAGTACCTCATATTAAGTGGAATCAGTGTGTGTTTGTCTTTTTGTGACTGGCTAATCACACCTTAGCATAATGTCCTCAAGTTTCATCCATGCAGCATGTGTCAGAATTTCCTTTCTTTTTTAAGGCCGAATAATATCCCATTGTATGGCTATAACAAATTTTGCTTTTCCATTCATTTGTCGATGGGTGCTTGGGTTCTTTCCACATTTTAGCTATTGTGAATAGTGCTGTGATCAACATGGGTACACAAATATCTCCTCAAGACCATGCTTCTAATTCTTTTGGGTATATGCTCAGAAGTAGAAATGCTGGGGCGCCTGGGTGGCACAGCGGTTAAGCGTCTGCCTTCGGCTCAGGGCGTGATCCCGGCGTTATGGGATCGAGCCCCACATCAGGCTCCTCCGCTATGAGCCTGCTTCTTCCTCTCCCACTCCCCCTGCTTGTGTTCCCTCTCTCGCTGGCTGTCTGTCAAATAAATAAATAAAATCTTTAAAAAAAAAGAAGTAGAAATGCTGGCTCATATGGTAATACTATTTTTAATTTTTTGAGGAATTGCCATACTGTTTTCCACAAAGTGGCTGTACCATTTTACATCCCACAACAGTGCACAGTGCCCAATTTCTCCACATCCTCACCAACACTTATTTTCTGTGTTTCTGATAGCAGCTATCCTAATGGGGGTGAAGTGGTATCTTCTTTTGGTTTTGATGTGCATTTCCCTAAGGTAGCTACTTTCATTTTTATCTTTTCCCCCAAGGGCTCTTATTACTGCTCTTGTTTATGTAGCTAAGAGCATCTGCAATGACAGCATGGCATCTGGGGATGTGCTCCAACCAGCTGGATATCAGATTCTTGCAACTTCAAAGCCCAAAGCCCATAATTTTCATGTTTAAAGATTTTTAAGGCCACTTGAACAATAAAGAATGAGAATCTCTCCAGAAATAGAACATTTTGCCTCTTCCCATCTATTAAAGAGTAGTCTAAGTATCTGGAACTCTGAAAACATCTCCTTTCCATCAGTAATTTCTTGATTCTGGAGCCAAATGTTCTTTAGATGACTGGGCGGGAATTTATATTTTTTTATTTACAAGAACTTTAAAGTAAGATTTTGCATTTAGAATTCCTCAGCCTTTCAAGTTTCCCTTTGGGGACACAGCCCATTTCCATTTGGAAAGTGCCAAATAAGTATTACACCCTATTTTCCACACAAGCCACATCTCAGGTTTGAAGGCTCTTGGTGGATGTATATAAAGGCAAAGTAGAGAGTTCATATGTAAAGACAGCTAAAAGTTATTTAAGGCAAAATCTGGTACATGAGTTAAGTAACCAATCTGAAAAATGTTAATCTGGGTTTTTAAAAATTGGATTGAACTCCCTGGAAAGATTCTATAGAGAAGTTTAGTGATAAAAAGGGCAGGATCTGGAGTGTGATTGCTTGAGATTTGAATTCCAGCTCAGTCATATACTGTGTTGCTTAAACTCTGCACCTCGGTTTCCTCATATGTAAAATGAGTGTAGTAATAGTGCTAACCAGATAGGGCTGTTGTAAGGACTAAAGAAAACAATACATGTGAAGTACTTAGAGCTGTAGCATTTATTACTTGGAATGCAGTCAGGGCCTATGAAATGCTAGCTGCTGGAAGGTACTTCACTGTTAGGTACTTCGGGGAACCAGGAAGACTGGGGAAAAGGTAAGAAAGCAAGGCTTCTGGCATACTCACCAGTGTCTCAACCAGAGAACATTCCCCTTTCTCTGCTTACTTATATTGGGCTCCTGAAGTAAGGTTTTATTTGTTCTACAGTTAAACAAAGTTTGAAAACCACTAATGAAATATTTACTTGAGAGTAAAAGATAACCAAGACATATTGCAAATTGTAAAAGAAGGTTGTAAAACAGTATATTATAAAGTGATCCTATTTTTTCCTATGTCTATCTATATTGTCTCAAAAGATATCACCAAAAATGCGATTATTGCTAGATAGACTTAAAGACAATTTTTATTCTTCACATTTTGCTAACTTGCATTTTATAATATATTTTACACTAAGAATTTAAATAAACACATTTTCTTGGGAATTTAAAGTATACTTAATTTTTTTTGAAGTCTGCATTCTTAAATGGCAAAATTCAAAACAAAACAAAGTAAAATTTTAACATGTACCTTTACATAAAAATCTCCTTAAATAAATTGTTCTATTTTATCCTAGATTTAGATGTAAATGGCAATGTTCTACCTCCTGGACAAGAAGGAGATATTGGCATTCAAGTTCTACCTAACCGACCGTTTGGCCTTTTTGCTCATTATATAGTAAGAGACTTATTAAATAACCTCTTATTTCCTATTTATTTCTCAAAAGTGCTTGGTAACTATCCCTATTTGCCACAAAACACACCTAGGATAGGTGCTTGGACTTTTCTTGAGAGATTCATTGTCCTGAATAGTAATGCCTCAGAGAGGAAACTGCAGAAACACCTAAATGCTTGTTCTCCCTGGGCTAGATCATTGCTCCAGGCTCATGAAGGTAAGAGAAGTGAGCCCTAGAAAGACAGCCCTTTTTGTATACACTGATCCTCTACATGATAAAACAGCACCTAATCATTTTCCTGAAATCTGATTAGTGGTCTTCCTTCTTGAGTGAAAGGTATAGAAAATGTGCAGTGAGATTAAGAAATGTTTTTCACTAGAGGCCTTCCAAATTCCCTACTGTTTGCAAACCCATTTTCACCTCTAATGGAAGTATACAAATTGTAACAAAGTTTACATTGATATAATCAAAGGTCCAGGTTCTACTCGTCAGTGAATTTTTTAAGTTTTTATTTTATTTTTTTTAAGATTTTATTTATTTGGCAGAGATAGAAAGAGTACAAGCAGGGGGAGTGGCAGGCAGAGGCAGAGGGAGAAACATGCTCCCTCCTGAGCAAGGCACCCCATGCAGGACTCAATCCCAGGACCCTAGGATCAGGACCTAAGCCAAAGGCAGACACGTAACTGACTGAGCCACCCAGGTGTCCCAACTTGTCACTGAATTTTACATAATGTAACAATACTTCCTTTTTCCTCCTGCCAAAGTTACAGAACCAGTTCTCTGTTTTTGTGTAAAACAACAAAATACAAAAACAAAGTTTATTCTTTGGTTTATTAGGTGCTGGTGCTTTCATTTAACTCTTGAGTATTCACCTCTCTCTTTCCCTACCTGTATTAAACACCTAAAAGACTTAATTAGCCCACACTCTGGATCTCTGAACTCCTGCAGTGTTTAGTGATCCATCAAAGAAAATTCTCAGGGGGTGCCTGGTGGCTTAGTTGGTTAAGCATCCAACTCTTGGTTTCCTCTTAAGTTGTGATCTCAGGATCCTGAGATTGAGCCCCGTATTGGGCTTTGCACTCCACATGGGGTCTGCTTGAGATTCTTTCCCTCTCCCTCCCTCTGCCCCTTCCCCACTCCCATTCTCCCTCAAATAAATTTTAAACATCTTTAAAAAAGAAAAGAAGGGCACCTGGGTGGCTCAGTCAGTTAAGCATCTGCCTTCAGCTCAGCTCGTGATCCCAGGGTCCTGGGATGGAGCCCCATGTCGGGCTCTCTGCTCAGTGGGGAGTCTCCTTCTCCCTCTCTGTCTGCCCCCCCCCCACCATTTGTGTTCTCCCCCTTGCTCTCTCTCAAAATGAATAAATAAAATCTTTAAAAAAGAAAAGAAAATTCTCACGATGGCAGCATGCCTAGTCTTTGTAACTGTAGTTTACCTTTCTTTGCTTGGGCTAGCTCAATGCTGGAATTTCATCCTTATTTCATTTGCTGGCTCCTCTTCATTCCAAGGTTTCTCAAAAAAACCACTTTTTTTCCCCCTTGAACATCTAAAAATCCAACCAAACAGAAGAATCACATTCACAGTAATACAAACAAAATGCTATTTGTTTCACAGGATAATCCTACAAAAACAGCTTCAACCCTACGAGGCAATTTCTACATCACTGGGGACAGGGGCTATATGGATGAAGATGGCTATTTCTGGTTTGTTGCAAGATCAGATGATATCATATTATCTTCTGGGTAATTTTTCATCTGCGTATATGTCTACATTAATTGATCGTCGTGTTCTGGAGTGGACCTGCTGCTCACTTTTATAAATTCCTGTCATATGTTTTATTTCCCAGTTACAGAATTGGACCATTTGAGGTAGAAAGTGCCCTGATTGAGCATCCTGCAGTTGTAGAGGCAGCAGTTGTCAGCAGCCCAGACCCCATCAGGGGAGAGGTAAAAAAAAAAAAAAAAAAAAAAAAGATTCATTTCCATTTTATAATTTGTTGGCAGTCTAACGCATACTTTTCAACAATTCATCGAAACAGAATTACCCAAATGATTCACTCACTAACTGCAAGCCAGAGTCATTAGTAACTATGCTAGTCAGAAAGAACTGCTAAAAATAAGACTGAAAATACGTATAAGGAATTTGAATCCTTTCCATAGAGGGATGGTGTGAATGCCAACAACCCAGGCTCACAACAGGATAGGATGCCAGATGTCAGCTAGATAGGATTAAGTTATTACCCAAGTCTGGAAACCAACATGGTCTCTACTGTAGCTGAGGAGGATAGGCTGGCATCAGATATCAGGGGTGGAAGGAAGGTCAGAGATAGGAACTGAGGTGACCAGAAGTAGGCTGGGTACGTAGACAAGTGGAAGATTCAGGAAATAAGCTGTGAATAAGACAGTCCTTAATAGCTCATTCCTTTTTTTTTTTTTTTTTTTTAAAGTAAGCTCTATCTATGCCCAATGAGGGGCTTGAACTCATGACCCCGAGATCAAGAGTCACATGCACCCTTGAAAGTTCATTCTTATTGGGGCTGATCAGAGGGTAGTTTGAGTTTAAAGTTTCCACGCTACTCTTCGGGTCCCCTTTGCCAAGCAGGGCCTCCAATATTCCAGATAGATGAGAGAGAGAATTGATTCTGTGATTACTGAAGTTTATCCTTTCACTCTGAACTCCACCGGTAGTATCACAATGTTCTTTGGAATTTGAAGACCATAAGTCACTATTGGACTTACGCAATGATGGAAATGTTCTATATCCACACCACTCGATACAATACACACGGCTATAAGGCACTTGAGATGTGGTTGGTGTGACGGAGAAAATGTTTATTTCATTTTAATTAAATTTAAATAGTTACATGTGGCTAGTGGCTACCATATTAAGTGGCACAACTGTAGACTTATAAAAATGCAGAGTTTTGCAGAGAATTTTACAGAAACTTTGAAGCCGATTTAAGGATTTTAGTTAAAAGAAAAATCTTGTACTTCTAATACTACTACTACTAATACATAATATTTCTGATGACTTATTCTGATGTTCCGGGTATTATAAGCCCTACACAGGGCCTGTATAGGCCCTATTTAATCCTTACAACCTCTCTTTTTGGAGAAGGAAACAGGCACAGAGAGGTATCCTAACATTCTACACAACGAAGTGTGATTTGAACCCAGGCCATCTGACTCTAGAGTTCATGCCCTTAATCATGTTAGCGTGCTCCATATTAATTTATGACCTTCTGTAATGGTGTATAAACATTTTTATAGGGGCACCGGGGTGGCTCAGACAGTTGAGCATCTAACTCTTGATTTCAGGTCAGGGTCATGAGATCAAGTTCTGAGTTGGGCTCTGCACTCAGTGTGGGGTCTGCTTCAGATTCTCTCCCTCTGCCCTTCCCCCGACTCCTGCGCACACATGCACTTGCGGTCTCTCTCTAAAATAAATAAATCATAAAAAAAAACTTTTATAAAGATACAGTAGACGTTATCCAAGGTGTAGAAGTCATCAATATGCAAACCAGTAAGTATAAACATTAGTTCTTAAAATAATCTGCCTCTGAATGATTCACTTATAGCAAGGTTACATTTTTTTAATTCATAAAAATGTTGATAAAGCAGAAGAGCCAGTATAAACACAAAAACATTTTATGAAATATTAAAAAATGGCTTTGATAAAATTATAGAAAGATAGTCCAAAAACTGGGCAGGGCAGGATTTCCCAAAACATTTCAAGGAATGAAAACAGGATTTGTGAGCATAAAGTAATGAAGTCCTCCCTGTCTCCTGCCAATTAGAGAGCAAGGACCACCACCATTTTCTACTCTTGCTTCTCAGGTTCAGGTAAATTGGTCAGAATAATAGCAAAGGGGCTGTTGGAATCTTCACAGCCTTATATCAACATAAGTATCTCTGAAATGAGGAGTGCACAGCATCAATGAACTGTTCCTTTCAATAAGAATATAGCAAACTCAGTGTGAATACTCTTTACAAGGGCCACACTGAGAGGTGGGGACCAAGAAACTAGGCTAGATCAGGCTAAGATGTTACCCAAGAGGCTGTGCTTAGTGCATTGTTGAATTTCTAAAAGGAATTTTTTTTTTTCTAAAAGGAAATTTTCTTGAAGGAGATGAGGCAAGAAGTCAAGAAAGTCAAAGAAAGATGAGGCAAGAAGTCAAGAGCAAAGACAGCTCAGAAACAGAAGGTCAGAAAGCAGAGTTCAAGATGTAGTTAGATGAGAAAGTTCTAGTTCATTAAGATCATTAACAAAGCAGGGTTCCCAGAAACCCTCTTGTATTACAGAACAGGAGTTATGGGACTCAACTGGCTGACTTAAGAGCACAGAGCTGGGATCAAACCCTATGAAGCCTTCTGGCCCACCCCAGCAGGCACTTAGATTCCCAGTTAGAGAAAGTAAAGAAACACACTAAAACATAAAAATATACAACTCATCTTCCTGGTGTTTCAAATATTTTTTTCAGGTGGTAAAGGCTTTTATTGTTCTGACCCCTGATTACAAGTCACATGATCAAGAACAACTAAAAAAGGAGATTCAAGAGCATGTAAAAAAAACTACAGCACCTTACAAATATCCCAGGAAGGTAGGTATTCTAATTATGATGACAATTTGCTTAGTGTTCTGACAAATTTCAGCTGTTTTTTTTTTTTAATTTTAATGAACACTCTCCTCAAACATGCTACACAAAATATTCCAAACTGAACTAATGACATGGATAAGAAGCAGAATCTTTGAGATTAAAATGGAACTCTTGACATAATTTGCTGGGTCATTTGGCTTACTGGACTTGTAGTAAATACTAAATATCAAGCAACATCTCCTCAACAATACCCCTCTCCCTTTTTGGTTGCTACCAAAACCCACCAGATGGGTGTCCTAATTCTTTCACCTAGAGATAATAAAACTGCTATATAACTGACTTTGTCTCAAGATGAAAACTTCTGGGCTAATTTTTTCCCTTGATACCAACAGGTGGAATTTGTTCAAGAGCTGCCAAAGACTATCAGTGGGAAGATAAAAAGAAATGAACTGAGGAAGAAAGAATGGGAAACAATTTAAATCCATTCTATTATTTATCACAGTATCTATAAAACTAAGACTCTGTCCAAACCACAAGAGTATAGGGAGGTGATTAAAACTGTGATAATATACTTACAAATTGTTGATTTAAAATATCTTGTGGTTGGGGCACCTGGCTGGCTCAGTCAGTAGAGCATGCACCTCTTGATCTCAGAGTTCTAAGTTTGAGCCCCATGTTGGATGTAAAGATTACGTAAAAAAATAAAATCTTTTAAAAAAGTAAAATAAAATATCTCATGGTTATAACATCAGAGGCTGAATTGTGAAATAAAATATTTAGTAAATTCCTCTGCATTAGTGTCAATATTCTTATGATTTTGGTAATATAAAAAGAATGCCATCAATTGCTGAGAAATTTTTAAACATAAAGTATCTGAACCAAATTTCTGACTTGTTGGTTTTCAAATTCTAGTTGAATAATTCTTCTGATATGTTGATATACAAATTAGAACGAATCTTCAAGTTTTGAAATAAAACTAAACAAATTATTAAAGTTTTTAGAAAAACAAAAAGTTAGAAAATGATCATAATTCTCAAAGTTAAGTATCTACCTGAAAACAGGCCAGGGATTTTTATTAGTCACATTTTTATTCAAGTAACTTAAAAATAGCTTAAATTCATTTCGAGGTCTAACTAAAAGAAGAACATCATACTACTGTTGCTTGTATCTAATCAAATGCAGTATACAAAATATTTAATTTGTGGTTCTTCAAGAAAGTTATGATAAATTTGGCAAGTGTTCATATATGAAATAAAAATAAAACAGTGTACAAGTATTATCAGAATACTCATGATGTTTGGAAATTCAAGGAACAATCAGAATTCATACATGAACAGAAGACAAATGTTGGATAACTGATGAATGAAATTAGAAGCCTGTGAAATTGATTTTTTCTCTATCTTCAGTGTGTGTGTGTGTGTGTGTGTGTGTGTGTGTGTGTTTTTAATAGCCCAATACAGTCTACAGAACTCAGATATACTAAGTCCCCATAACTTGTAGCCCTATACACTTTTTCCTGTTTATCACACAAAAAGTCATATTACAGTAAAACCACAGTTTGGATGTACAGAAAGTTTATCAATTCCTCATTGAAGGTCTGAGTCTCAATGAATTTTTAGTAGAAAAATTTACATTTCTGTCACAAATATGGCTTATTTCTGGGGAACTAAAAGTGAGTCCCCCTGGGGAATGAGACAGAACTCTGCTGTTGGCTCTCTCCTTTTGAAGTGTTTGTTCCCATTTGAAATAACCACAACATTTTCTGTTTTCTTGGTATTTCCCAACTGGGCAACAATAGAAGACTTTTCCATGGTTTGGGCCATTATTAGAAACAACAAGTCTCTTAGATCTTCGGCCACACTTGCATAAAGGCGGTGTCATTTTCCCACTCTTCCAAGGCTCTTGCGGGTTAACTGTAGAAGCTAAGATAGAGGGGAGGACCTTCTGGGAACAACTTCTCACTGGGGAGCCATCAGATGATGTAGGCTTTTCTTCATGAACAGTGAGGATCTGTTTTTTTGCTGATGGGAAAGATAGAGGACTGGACAGACTCCTTTTAGTACTCCTTTTAGTACTATCTAAAAGGAGGGGATATTTCCCCAATACTGAAGGATGGGACATAGTGGCATTAACACTGTTGAAGCTACTTGGTTTGCATTCAGGTAATTTAAAGTCAGAAACATCCGAATCTGGATCTTTGGCTTCTTTCACGTGATAAATAGTAGTATGTGGACTCTTATATACAACAGACTTAGAGGTCCCATATTTTTGAGGAGTTTCTTCTGTGCCTTCTTTTAAAACCATTAATCTTTCTATAGAATTAAATGAAGTGTCTAAGTTTGAGTCACTAATGGAAGGTACATAATCTATACTCTGCTCAGGCTGAGATGCTGGCAGTAAAGCTACATCCTCCCAATCAGCCAACATAGGTAAACAATCAAGAGCATAACTCATTTCTGTATCAGAAACATGATTAACAGATGAAATGGTAGTTGATACAAGTACCAATTCTGAACCAACTGCTGAAGACTTAGATTTGGCATTAAACGCAAGGTGTTCGTTTCTTACGTGCTTCTGCACAGGTGTACTCAAGCTGGCAGATGGCAACTGCTCCAGAGAAGTAGAGGATTTTGTATTAAAAAAAGATAAATAGCTTTTGCCATTGTGAAGACCTGCTTTTACACTGCTCTTTAGTTGGAACTGATCTTGCTGTACCTTTATAGGAGAATTCACACCAACTGACCTCATTTGAACTTTTCCATGAGAATTTTCTGTATTTTTAGGCTCCCTATCATATGTGCTCAGACCCTGAATGCTACTCTTGCAGGCTGATCTTTCTTCAACTTGATTCGTATTCAAATTTCTGGCCAAAACGCTGGAATTCTTCTTAGTGGGCACCTATGATTCCACAGACAAATCCAATAGCTTTAGAAACTATGCATTTGTAATCTTTTTAGTACACAGTATATGATTTGACAAAAAAGAAAAATGTCATCATTCATTGATTTATCAATTATTCCACACATGATATCTATATTTCAATGAACCTATGATTACTTCTGGAGTTTGAGGTGACAGAATAAAGAGGCAAGACACCACTAACCTTGTTCAAGAACCTTGTAATTTTCATTAAGCAACCATCCCTGATCATTTTCCAAGCAAGTAGGGCAGTATTCCGAGAATCATCCAACCCTGAGGAAACAGATATCAAACACGGAATTTAGTAGTACCAGTGTAAAGAAATATAGCAAAAATAAGAAATCACAATTTATATTGGAACATACTATTAGTTTTATGATCATCTACTAATTTTAATCGTGATAAATTGGATTAGCACATGCTGTTGCAACCTTACCAATGAGAGACAAGATCTCCCACATTTACAGAAGAGATAAAAATTTGTTACAGTTCTCAAAAAGGTAAGCAACATTCTGTAGGGACCATGCTTTGTGAGTAATCCAATGGCCTTGTTCAGTTTTTTCACGAATTCGCTGTGTTGTTTGGGCATTTGTTTAATCTCCATTTGATTTAGCTCATTTTTATTCTTTTTTACAACTAGAAAGCCACTAGATGGCAGTCTTTATCTTATACTACTTTACAGTAGTATAATTTGAAAGTCAGAAATCTTTGAATTGTATAGATTAGGAACTTTTTTTTTTTAAAGATTTTATTTATTTATTTGACAGAGATAGAGACAGCCAGCGAGAGAGGGAACACAAGCAGGGGGAGTGGGAGAGGAAGAAGCAGGCTCATAGCGGAGGAGCCTGATGTGGGGCTCGATCCCATAACACCGGGATCATGCCCTGAGCCAAAGGCAGATGCTTAACCGCTGTGCCACCCAGGCGCCCCAGGAATTTTTCTTAGCTTGAAAGGATAGTCCTTATTAATGACATCACCAAAACCATGAGATTCATATGAAAGACTTTATAGAAATAAGATGACTTACATAGTAAAATTATTTTCAATTTATACTAACCAGAATGTTCTCGTCCTAAGAATTGTATTCCCACTTCCTGCAGGGCACCACTAAGTCCTTTTGGTTTTCTTCCATAGAAAATCTAACCAAACGAAAGAAACATATCCAAAAAAAGGTTACTATTAGAAAGGTTATGTATTAACCATTTACTTTTCATAATTTTTTGTTCTATTAGATTTGGAATGTACTTATTTTATTGTCATTTTTCATAGTTTAAGAAATGTATTTATGTGAAAATTTAAAATAACATTCTATTTATGTAACCTATACCATGTATGGGATGAAGTTTAATCATTTTTCAACAGAAGGAAAGTGACCATGCCCCCATCTTTGACCCTTACCTTGTAAGTGACTCTGAGATCAATCCAAGAATTTAAGAACACGGGTTTTAACAGTTGTTTTCTCTTACACTCATACTCCAGGCAAACCCCCAAGTCCCAGTCTGCATTAAGGATATTAAAATAGAACAAATTCAGTGATGCCAGCAGTTTTTACTCATGCTATCGTTTATAAATAAAAGGTCGAAATATTATATAAAATAAGATTCAGAAAGACGTAATATATATAATACTATATAGTATACTATCATCACGTGCTATATACTGAAGTGTAATATGTACTATATATAGAATGTAAGCTATACTGTATTGTATATACTATAACAATATACTATATAAAACAAGACAGTAGGATTTAATTGCTGTTAATATCTAACAATTATCCACTTTACATAACTTACCATTAAGAAATTATGTTGGTAACTAAGTTTCTAAATGATTTCTTAAACACCCAATTAAACATACTGAGTATTTCAGAAAGAAGAGTACGGTCAAGTTACAAGGCCACAAGGAGAAGGTTATCTGCTTTTAACATTCTAGAAAATACTAATGTAATTGGAAACCAGACATCTTATAGAAACCTGAAACCAAAAATACGACTATCGATGGCACAGCATTGCTATCAACGACTATTAATGGCAATGCTATAACACAGGCATACAAAAGATCTACTTTAATGGCCTATTTTTCCTAGTGTGAAAGTTTAAAGCAAAGGATGTGAGTTGAATGAAGACTCTTTTTATTCAAGGTTGTAGAAAGTAGCATAAGAGTTTTCACTAAATCATCTTTGCTTGGAGTCAGAAGAACAGGGAGGAACAATCCAGAAAGATTCTTAAAGTTAAGTCTTAAAAAATTTTTAAGTATCCCAGAATGGTAAAATTTGAAAAATATGAATAAATTTACTTTCCTTGGTTAACATCTGTCAGGCACTGAGATTTCTCTTCGGGGCGTAAGAGGTTAACAAGTACAATTCTTCCTACAGATAAAGAATTACATAGTGGTAACTCTACTCATTTATGATTGATAGATATGACTTATTTTTTACCTGACCAAGTAACAAATGCACATAATTTTACTTCGGAATTAGGCAGATCTGGAATCCCAGTAGCAAAAATAATTTTCTTCTCTTGCTGAATCTTCTGAATCCATTTACAGAACTGAGATAAGCAAATCCTCAGAGGGACTCCTTCATCAACCTGAGCCTGAGTAAAGTCACAAAATCTGAATTCAACAATCGAATTCCATAATTATTGAACACATCATTAGCACATAATTAGGCACTATAGGGGGATATAAAAAAGAAGAGGTTCTGGGTGCCTGCGTGGCTCAGTTGGTTAAGCATCTGCCTTTGGCACAGATCATGAGCCCAGAGTCCTGGGATCACGTCCCGCATCCAGCTCCCCACTCAGTGGGGAGTCTGCTTCTCCCTCTGCCCCTCCCCCCACTCGTACACACGCTTTTTCTCTCGCAAAAATAAATAAAACCTTTTTTAAAAATTTACAAAAAAAATATACTAATTAAATCCTGACTGACAGAAATTTGATGTCACTTAATTTCCATGAAGTAAGTTTGACATTCATTTTTACAACACTATTTTATCTAATTTTTAAAGATTCCAACAGAGTGCTGGAGGGAACATTATTTCTAGCAGTACACAAATCTAATTCCAAATGGTATATACTTTTTATTTTCTTTTAAAAACTGATTTCTGAATTTTAATATTTGCATCATACTTTCTTGGGTTTTGTTTGGGGGGGGGCAGGGTGAGAAGAGAGGTAGGGAAAAGAGAAGGGCATACCTGTTTTATGCCTGTGAGTTCCATGCAAAATTCAGAAAGAATTGGATGTTCTTGAGGCTGAACGTAAGCATGGAACTCAGATTCAATCTCTCCAGTTGATGTGTTCAGCAATACTGCTGGAAATTCAACTACATGAAAGAATTATCAATTGACACTTAAATACAAAATTGTTAAATTAATGCTGTAATCACTCTAAACATATTTCGCCATCAGATAGCATTATTAAACAATCATTATTTCAGTAAAAGCTTATTAAAATGACCAAAGCAGTGTGATATAAGTTATAATAAAATTATGCCAAAGAATAAGCCAGAATATTAAAGTTATCAGTATTTCTACTTAAAACTCTTGAATATATTTCCATAATTAAATATGAAGACCATATGGAAGTTAAAATATACTCCTTTTTGCAAAGGTATTTTTTCAGTTCCTATGCAATCGAGATTTTGTATGGAATTCTAAGATAATTATTTTATATGATACTTTTAGATATTAGGTTTTTGTTCTTTTTTTGTCGAGTCAGGTTTTACAGTAAACTACCAATTCACAGGGCATCTTGTTTTCTTTAAACTAATTGTTGACTATTAAAGTGACTCCTCCAGGGCTGGCTTTGGCCACTAGAAGTCCAGACTTACTTATTTCTTGGCTCTGGTGGCGTTTCCCATCATTCCAACATGTGGACTCAAAATCAATGACAATTAAGTAGTCAAAGAACTGCTCTGCAAAAACAAAGGGTATCCTTATGCTTTATCAATGTTAAAAGTGCAAGGATACAAAATGTAAAGAAATGAAGCACACTACTTACTGGATTTGCTTCTTCCTAGATTTCCATTTGCTGGTGCAACTGACTTTCTTCTAATTAATCCAAGCTGCCTAAAAATGTAAAACAACCCAATATGTTCAACAAACTCAGTCACACTCCTGTTGGAATATGCTAACAAACTAATGGTATAACCCTCATTATTAATGTATTAATGTGAGTGACAGGAAATTGAACTAGGCTTTGAGAGCTGAAGACCTTGGTTCTTATATGGACTGCCACCCTCTCTTAATAGTCATTTCACCTGCCTCAAAGTTCATATTTGCAAACTTAGACTAATTCCTTCTGCTTTCCTTATTTTACAGTAAATACTGAGGAACTTGAGTGATTGCAGAGGTAAAGATGTATTGAAAAGCTTATTTTCTGCCTTTGCATTTTTCAAGCCCTTGCTACGTGCACAGCCCAGTTCTGAGGAGATACGGCTGATCCAGTCTTCCAGGAGCTCAAAATACGGCTGGGTAAAGAAACTAGACATCCATGGCAAACCACTGTAAAGTAATATATGACAAAGGATCCGCAAAGGCAATAGTTGAGTTCATAGAAAGGGATGAGCCTAATGAGGTGTTAAGTAAGACAACTATGAGGTACAGGTCCTAGAGGAACAGGTGGAGTTTAAGCAGACACTTCCTGTTGTCGTTTTTTGTTTAAAACGTGATGGGAAGTGCAAGGAGTTGGGAATAATTGCGAATATTTATTTGATTTCTTACTAAATAGCAGGCACTGAACTCTGGTGATCTCACTTAATCCTCAACACTGTACGAGATAATCACTTTTGCTACTTCTATATTATGGATGAGATAACGAATTCAGTAATTTGCGAAAGAACACAGATTTGGTATGTGAAACCCAACTCTGAAGCCAATGCTATTTACGAATACATTACAACAGTGCTTCTAGAAATCAGAAATGTGCACAGCGTGACCAGGAATCAGGGAGAAGGACACAATAAATAACATTACTAATTAAACGGATCACTAGGAAGTGGTGGCGTGTACAGCTTGACGGGTGAGGTGGGGGCTGCCTGAAACCTCGGAACGGCCTACGAGGTGCTGTCATGCCCAGTTCGTTTCCCGAGGCCTAGAACTGGCTGACAGTGGCTCAAGGCCACACAGCCCGAACCCCGGTTCTGCCACCCTCGCGCAGAAAACTGCCTGAGGCTCGAGATCGAGATCCAAGCAGAGACCTTTCAGTCCGGCCACACAGTGCACGTCGGAGACGCCGGGGCCGCAGAGAATGAAGGCTGACACCGTGGATGCCCACTGCCCAGACTTATCGGGGGCGCCAGCACCCGACCAGGAGCCACCCCCAGCCCAGAAACCCCTCGCGTACCGCGCAAGCTTCTTGGTCGCCATTCCCGGGACTCCTTACTCCTCCCAGCCCAACTGCCGGAAGTCGTTGAACTCGCACTTCCGGTCTGTTCAAACGCCTGGCGCGTCTGGGGAGACGGCTGCGGCGGCGGCTCTGGCTGTGATTGAGGCGGCGGCGGCTGCGGCCTCTGCTGCCTGCCCGGCTTCTCTTCGGTGTTTTCGGGGATCGGGGGGCGCGGGGAGTGTTTTTTGGCAGGGAAGTCGCTTGGCAGCAACTTTTCCCCTCTTTTTCAACGGGCGGAGGCGCGTGTGCGCCGTTGGGAAACCGTTTCGAATCCGGCCTCCGGCGCGGACGGTAAAACCGTTGGTCTCGTTGCGGTTTTCTCCGCCGCGGAACAGGGAGGATCGTTGGCGCCCTCGCTTTTCCGGGAGGGTCGGGAGGGTTGGGAGAGTTGGGAGGGCTCCATACACTGAATTGAGGCGAGGATCTGAGGGAGGCTGTAGGCTATTGAAGCCCCACCTTCTCCCCCGTCAGGAGGCGGCGTTTCCTCAACTCACGCCGGTCTTTCTCCAGAGGCTCATGGATCCTGAGAGGGAGAGGACAGGGAGGCACCTCAAGAAGGGCAGGAAGAGGAGGAGGGCCCCGAACGCGCTGGTCGGAGCGGCTGAGGCGATGAGAGCGCGTTGGGATCTGGAGGAAAGGCAGCCCGAGGCCAAGGTGAGTAACGGGGAGCTGGAGTGGGCAGCCCGAGGAGGTTAGAAGCTGCCAAGCCCGCGCCCCAGCCGTCTTCGGGGCCCTGCCTGCCCTGGACGCTGCAGATCAGCCTCATCCACCCATTGGCCTTTCGGAATTCTCCTTTCCAGTGTGTAAAATGGGAACGATAATGTTAATATCACCTAGCTCAGGGCTGATAATGGCTCTTTAAAACTGGTGTGGTGCGTGGGACCCAAAAAGAATGTTCACTCAACAAATACTTTATTGAGTCTTCTGTGTGCCAGGAATTGTTCTAGGTTCCGGGGATATCCCAGTGCACGAACCCACGGCCTTCATGCAGTTTACATACCACCCCGGTAGGGGAATAATAAGGCAGATGAACATCCCTGCTGTGTATTGAGAACTAAATATACGTGGTCCATCTATTCAATCATCAGATTTCTGTTGTCACGTGCTGGGCACTGCCCTAGGCACTTGGGGAACATCGGTGAGGTTTACTACTTCGTTCTAGTGGAAAGAGACCGAAAACAAACAATAGAAATTATATACAGGTTTCCCCCACTGTCTGAAAGTAGAGCGGTCCCGTGAAATCTTTCCAAGCTGAAATGGTGTAAAGCAAAGAAGCAATTATTAATTTATGGGGGGGGGGGGGATATTGGAGCGTTTCCATACTCCCAAAATAATCTCTGTTAGGTTTTCTCATGTCTCAAGACAGATCTTGCTAACTGATGCACAAAATCAAGATAAAGCGCAGATGCTCACAGACACAATTCAAAGCTATGGGGGCTTCGTGCTAAGTGTAGTTCTTGGGAAAGGAGCTTCGCTGTACCACTCTGCTTGGGGTGTGCTGCCTTTATAACTGGCTTGTTGTGAAACAAATGCTGAAGATAAAAGTGAAAACAGGTACAGTGCTAATAGGTCCGTCCTAAAAGGGAAGTGGCAGAACACAAGCTTTCAGGAAGCAGGGGATACCTGTAGGGTGTAAAATGGAAAATAGTGCTATGAAAACATTTTTTATTTAAAAGGGATTCTTTTTTTGCCTATCAAATTGGCAAAACAACTTTTTAAAGGTTAATATGGTGAAAAGTATAAGGAAATAGATAATCTCTCTTTTATTTTGAAACAATCTCAAACTTACAGAAAAGTTGCAAGAACAGTACCCAAAACGACCCCAGACAGCATTTGAAAGTGATTGCTAACAATGCTCCATGACCACCCACCCATATTACTAAAATATGTATTTCCTGTAAACAGTCCTACATAACCTACATATGCAACCATCAAAATTAAAAAATAACATGGATATATTGCTGCCATCTTATCTTCACCCCATTCAAGTTCTTCAGTTGTTCCAGTAATATCCTTTTTAGCAGTAAGAGCCAGTCTAGAACTATGTGTTACATTTAGTTGTCGTATCTCCTTCAATCCATACAATTCTTTGGTTTTTTCCTTAACATCTTTGGCCTTACTACTCTTAAAGAATCCCAAATCAGTTATTTTGTACAATGTCTCTCAAGTTAGGTTTGTCTGTTTCCTCATTGATTAGTTTTGGGCTATACATGTTTGGCAGGACTATCACAGAAGTGACACTCTTTTCTCTTGTATTTTGTTAGGTTGTACATGATTTTGATTTGTCCCATTCTTGTTTTCTTTTTCTCTAATTTTGTGGAGAGATGCTTCCTTGTTAAACTTGTAATTCATTTTTTTATTAGTATGAACTCATTGCCTATTTCATTCAATGGGTTATAATCCATTACTATATTTATTTTGATGCTCAAAACATCCTATATTTGAACATTAAGCTAGCTTCTGTGTTCTTTCAACATGACCTCATAATTCTTTGAGCATTTCCTTACTTTTTTGGCACAAAAAGATGTTCCAGGCTCATCTGTGCTTTTCCTGCCCTAGCCCTGGAATCAGTAATTTTTTCTGGGTTGCTTGGTTCTTTTAGTAGAGAATGACATTTAGAAACTCAAGGTTCTGGGTACTAGAAGTACTCAGTGCTATTGGGATGTCAGTACTCCCAAAAAAGAGCTAGGAAATATGTGTTTATCTGTACACCCATATACACACACATACATATTTACATTTAAATATTTTTCTATCCATACATTCTAAAATCTCTGCTTGCAGTCTATTTCCACAAGGTTCATTCTGGTTTTCTCTCTTCATGGTTATAATTTCCTTCTCTCTCCAGTGAGAAACCTGATTTGTCATTATCTTCGGTATATTTGACCAGTTCCCCATGCTGCCACCGCCCCACACTCCCACACTGTCTTCACCTTGCTTGGGCTCTGTCACCCTGCACCATGTACCAGGCCACCCTCCTGTGTGACAGTCTACTATCCTCATCCTTCATACATGGACACACTTACCCTGCTCAGACTCTGAATCTTGTGACAGGCCACTGTTGTCCCTCAGTATTGATGCTGTCCTTAAAACCTTGAATACTTTCTGATATCTGATACCAGCCCTCACTGCTCTCCACTTCCCGCTGCATGGATGCCTTCTACCACTCAGGCTTTGACACCCCACAGTGAGCCATCCTTCTGCATGTGTGCCCTGGGTTCCTACCCTTAATCCTAGCTCTCTCCCCTATACCAATCCCTACTCCCCCTACTCAAGTTCTCCCCCCCCGCCAATTACCATGCCCTCCTTCCCCTACTGAAGCTCTGACCTCCCATGCTTGGCAACCATTACTCACTGCCACATAGACCCTACCTACCTCACTCAGTCTCACCTTATCAATCTCTTTTTTTTTTTTTTTTTTTTGAGATTTTATCTATTTGACAGAGCAGAAGCAGGGGGAGCGTCAGGGAGAAGGAGAGGGAGAAGCAGGCTCCCTGCTGAGTAGGGACCCCCAACATGGGGCTCGATCCCAGGACCCTGAGATCATGACCCAAGGTGAAGGCAGTCACTTAACTGACTGAGCCATCCAGGCGCCCCATCAATCTCATATTTTTGATTGGTAAATATAAATTGGTGTATTCTTTCAGGAATTAATAGTACTTGTCAGAATTAAATAATTGACCTTTGAACAACATGGGGGATTGGGGTGCCAAACCACCATCTGCATGCCCTGTGTGGTCCAAAATCCATGTATAACTTTTCACTCCCCAAAAACTTAACTACTTAGAGCCTAGAAACCTTACCAGTAATATTGGTAACCAGTTGACCAGAGACATTATTGATAACATAGATGGTTAATGCATACTTTGTAAATTACATGTATTATATATCGTATTCTTAGAATAAAGTAAGCCAGAGAAAATGTTACTAAGAAAAGCATAAAGAAGAGAATACATTCATGATACTATACTATATTTAACAGAAATGAACCACATATAAGTGGATCTGCACAGTTTAAACCTGTGTTGTTCAAGGGTCAACTGTAGGTGCTTATTTTGACCAGGACCTTATCTGGAGAATTTATTCTGGTACACAGGGATGTTTGAAAGGATGCTCATGATATTATTTATATATTTTTTTAAAGTGTCATCAATAGGGACTTTTTTTCATATACATAGTAAGTGTTGAGATAAATTTAGAGAATGGACTATTAAAATTGGTGTTTGTTACATTTAACTGATGTGAAAAGATACTGATTTGGGCGGCGGTGGGGGGAGTGAGGGTTGCAGAGTTGGTTACCAAACAGAATGTATACTCTAATCCTTTGGGGCAGTCTCATATAGAGATGAAGAATTAGAGCTTTTTTAGGAGGGAGAAACTTTTCTGAGCTCCCTGTTTCCCCAGAATAATGTCAGACTCCTTAGCTTAGACCACATTGATCTATGACCTGACTCACTCTTTTCTCTACTCTCAAATCTCCACTACTCTGCAACATGTCAACTTGGTTCCAGCCAAACAAAACTAAGTGTTTAGACACGATGTTTCCCCCCATCTGACTGACAAATTATTCTCAGGACAGCCCCAGTATTTTCAGTATCAGTGAAGCTATCCCCCAAACTCTCTAACCCCCAAGGCAGTTAGCCCCTTTGTTCCTACACCTTTATAATAGCACTTACCCACGTTGTATTGGAATGACCTATTTCTGCATTTGTTTTCTCTTAGTACTTAGTACTTAGAACTTTCTCTTAGTACTTAGAACTTGAGAGCATGAATCATGTTTAATTCATTCCATTATCCCTAGCAAGTAACCAAGTATCTGTAGTAAGGTTCTGTATCAACGTTTATTAAATATTGAATTAATAATGTCGTATCACAGGTTGTTTTATCATTTCCAATTAATTAGATTCCTCCTTATATTTGCATATAATTTGTTTTGCTTTATTACTGTTCTCAATGGTCCTAATTTTTTTTTTTTTAGATTTTATTTATCTGTCTGAGAGAGAGAGAGAATGAGCGGTGGGAAGGGCAGAGGAAGAGAGAGAGAAGCAAACTCCCTGCTGAGCAGGAAGCCTGACCTGGGTCTTGATCCCAAGACCCAGAGATCATGACCTGAGCTGAAGGCAGATGCTTAGCTGACTGAGCACCCAGGCACCCCCAGTTCTATTTTTTTTTTTTTTTAAGATTTATTTATTGGAGAGAGAGAGAGAGAGAGAGCGCACGGGAGAGGGAGAGAGGAGGAGGGAGAGGAGCAGACTCCCTGCTGAGTAGGGATCCTTACTCAGGGGCTCAATCCCAAGGCCCTGAGATCATGACCTGAGTTAAAATCAAGAGTTGGCTGCTTAACCAACTGAGCCACCCTGGTGCCCCAGTAGTCTTAATTTTTAATGCCTTTATTTATATCTTTGCAGAAAGCCCGCTTATCTGCCATTTTATTTGCTGAAAACTGTGAAGTAACCCATGACCAGTTATGTGAATTGCTGAAGTATGCAGTTCTGGGCAAATCCAGTGTTCCTAAACCCAGGTATAAGATGAACTTAAATAGTGGGTATAGACCAGAGTTTTCAAATTGGTGTCTAGAGAGCCATATATTCCTTAATTGACATTATTTGTTTGCCGTAGAGAGTGTCCTAAATTTTTTCTTTCTCTTTTTTTAATGGTGGGGGAGGGGCAGAGGGGGAGGGAGAGAGAAAATCCCAAGCAGGCTCCAAGTGGGACCTGTCTCACGACTCTGAGATCATGACCTGAGCCGAAAGCAAGAGTCAGACGAGAGTCAGACGCCTAACCATCCTAGCCACCCCAGTGCCCCCTAAATTTTTTTCTTTACAGGAGTTGCCAACATTTAATTTAGGAATTCCTTTATTAAAATCCAGATACTTTATTTCTTTGAAAAACTCTAAGATCTGGCACTTGTCCCTGTGGCAACATTTTGTCAAAGCTGAATAGGAGCCTGCCTCTTATCGATGTGGCAGATACACTCTAGTGTAGCACCTACTGGTAAATAAGGCCTGCTTCCCTTATTTACATTATCTCTCTGGCTGCTCTATGGTTTGCAACCCTCTTGGGAGCTTCCTGGGTATAAAGTGAAACCTGCCCCACTTACTTGGAGGTCAGGGAGAGACTGAAGAAAGAGGTAGGCTGCTCCAGGTTGGTACGTGGCAGCAAAGGGAACTTGCCTACAAGGCTTGTCTCGGGCAGGAGGAAGACAAATGGATCCCTACACATGCCTGCCAAATCTTAAAAAAGTTTATATAGAGGCCTTAACTGGGTTCAGTCATATGAACCATGCAGGTGTTTTCAACACCGCATCACCGTCTCAAGGCTTTGTCTTTGGAGCAGCCTCTGGGATCAGGAAAGACAAGCAGAACCCACATTCCAAGGACAGAGGAGAAGGGGGTGAGGAGCCTGCAGGTGCCAGGGTCCAGCTGACAGGTTAGCTGGCAGTCATGTCTTTTCAATGACCTTTCCCAACACCACTTAAAGGTATTTTGGTTTGTAACCCCTAGTGGAGACCCAACTGAAATAACATGATCGTGTGTTAAGAATCCCAGTTAATCTTTTTTGTTCCTTTTACGTTAAGGGACAAAGAGAATTTTACTGTTCTGATATCTTCAATGCCATTGTTAAATGTCTAATGAAAATTGCTTTTGTATATGGACCAACAAAAAAATTTTCAAAACTTTTCAGTTTTTCAGACGTATCTGAGGGAGATTGGCTAGATACCTCAAAAGCCATCTTCCACATTAACAAATATTGCTAGTAGTCTGTCAATTTATCCCAAACTGGCTTTCTTAAAGCCAGTCACATGATTACTAGCTTAGGAAGGACTCAGCAGCTTGGGATCTTGAGGATATGCCTTTGTAAAATGGGTTTATTTCCAATTTAAAACAAATCATAATAGGATTGTGGATTTGAATACATTGTGTTTCCCTTGGTATCCTACTTGATTTGAATGCAATAAACAATTATCTCAAGAGATCTTTATTTGAATTCTGTACGGTAATAGCCATTCTTTGCCAGGTTTTCATTGAGTAATGGTAAACTGCTTTTCTCCCCACACTTCCCTTTTGTATGTCTATAACTGACTTGATGGTATCACTTTTAGCTGTATTGGTTTGATTTTTCAACAGCTGGTGCCAGCTTTTTCACCAAAATCACCTGAACAACGTGGTGGTTTTTGTACTGCAGGGAATGAGCCAGCTACACTTTTACAGGTTCTATTTGGAGTTTGGATTTCTCCGAAAAGCATTTAGACACGTAAGTTAAGAAAACTTTGTTTTAGGGCCTGAGTTGAGTCCTCTCATCCAGAGACTAGTGCTTGTCTCAAACTATGCTCTTTGGCACCCTGACTGAACAAGCAGTAGAGGTTGTAGAAAGCAAGAAAGATTAAGATTCAGAGATCTCTTGTTGAGATTAGGTTTGCCTCTGATTTTCTTTGATATTTGGGCAAAATATTTATTACCAGATTACAATCTGTATGTAGTTCCCAGGCTGATATTTCCTATTTTATTCGGGTTATGATGTTTTCAGAAATTATACACTTTATGTAAGTCTGTGTTTTTTGGTCTCTTGACAACATCACAAGATTGGACATTCTTAGAACAGTATCTGGAGCTGAATAGCAGTTGTCATCTTTAGAAGAGGCATGTGCTCCCCATTTTCCTTCCCATAGCCACTTCCAGTCTATTGGACTGTTTCATCCATTTACCACGGAGGGATTTGAGTTGGTGAGTCCTAATTTCCTTGGGTCTCCATTTTCTTTTTTGCTTTCATTTATCAAAGGCTACATATGTGCTAGGACCTACATCAATCATTATGCATGCATCATCCTTAATTCTCACAGTTCTGTGAGAGATATAAATATCTTCTGTACATAAGGAAACTGTGAGTAACTTGTCCAAGTTACAGCTAGTAAGTGGTGGAGCTGGAATTTCAGCACAGGTGAGCCTAAGGCTGGAGCTCTCAACATTTCAGCTTTGCTGTGTCATCTAGCCTAACTACCTGGCAAGCTGTCCACTAAAGTAATAGATACAGAAGTGCTTTGAAAAATATAAAGAACTTTCCTTTTCTGAGTTACACATTTTTGTAATGTTTGTCTTTGTTTCCAAAGTGTAATCAGAGCCAAAGAAAATATCTGGGGTGGGATAAAGGTGGCTTCACTTACTTAGTCACTTTTTTTTTTTTAATTACCTAGTCACTTTTACACATTAAGGAAACAGTCCTCATTTTGCAATACAAACAATTAAGGTCCAGACCTTTCATAGCTGACAGCTCATAGCTGAGCTGACAATAAAAGTGCAAGTCTTTTACAATATTTTAATTGCTTTCAAACATTTTTATAAAAACTTGGTATGTATTTTCAGAAATTCCGCTTGCCACCTCCATCATCTAATTTTCTAGCTGATATTATTGGACTGCAAAAGAAACAAACAACAGGGGATCTATCCAAGATGGTGGAAGGTATGGCTGTGACTCTAGTTTGATGATTTGCTCATTCTAAAAGACATGGATATGTTTATAAGTGGGTTTATCGGTCAAGTTTATTCTTTCAAACAACTAAGGTCAATTCTACAGCCTTAAACAGAAAAGCAATATGTTTTTAAAGAAAAAATGGGTAAGTACCTAGGGAGAATAGATAGCAGGAGCCCATATTCATGCCCCAGAAACCATCTTGCTAGGTGAAATAGCAAAGGCTGTCCCTGCGTATCACTCAACATTGGACTCTTACAAATTACTGTGAATAATTTTGAAACTGTCAGTAGGTCTTCGTACCCACGAGTGTACAGATGGGAAGGAAGATCTTGCCTTTGACTAATGTAAAGGACACCCTTAATAATACTCACAGTGGGGAATAGGTAGGAGGTTTAGATGCTGGCCATCTAAAAGAGAAATACCCACGATGGCAGTGTTTTTCAAATGTTGGGTTGTGTCCAGGAGTAAGTTGTACTGAACCTTCTGTTTTTGTAGGAGGAAGCAGGTAAGTGATGGAATAGAAAAGAACTTACTAGAGTTCATTGGACATAGTAAGCTAAGTACTGTTCAGTGATGCTTTTTTGTGTGTGTTCAGAAATAATTGAATAGTTAAACTGAGGAGACATGAAAAAGTGGTGAGGAATAGCCAGTGATTCCTTCCTATCTCCTCTAGGACTGTGCTTCCTATTTTCCTGTCTCAAAGACACCTGACTTCCTTCCTTTCCATTGTTCCCCTCTCCTAATAGATACCTGTATCTGACCTGCCTCTGTGTTTGATTTGACCTCCACTGTATTTTAAACATCTTTAAGTAAATAACAGAGTAGTCATTACTAGATTCAGAGCTCATGTAAGACATAGCTTTGCAAAAGAAATCATCAGAAAAAAGAAATTTGATATGGCTAAAGAATATCGATTGTTGGGGATAATTGGGGGAGGATGGTAGTGGTGAGAGACGAGGCCAAGAGGTAGGGTAAAGCTTTGTCCTGTAGGCTGTAAATGTCATGCTAAGAACCTTGGATTTTATTCTGTAGACTTTGAGGAGTCAGAAGATTATGGCTAGTTCTCTATCCTCTTAGGATTTCCTTTGTTTCCCATCCTAAATATCAGAGTCCCAAAGCAAACTTTAGAAATATTTATCTGTCTCTCCAAGTTGACTTATCGCTCTTCTTTGGTTAACTCCTGTATCTTTATTTCTAGGTCTGATGTCCCAGATTCCAGGCTTGCATTTTCAGCTGCCTGCTGGATGGTGCCACTTGGATATTCCCCTGTCCCCTCAATCATAACATAGCTAAAAGCATTTTTCTCATCCTTAAATAATGTACAGGCTCCCATCTTCAAATCGCCTTTTCTGTTGGTATCATTTTTCTTTAAGACAACAATCTTTAATTTTAGAATTACTTTCCTTTTGGCTCCCTGTACCCAATCTGGATAGCTCCTTCCCTTTGCTCCTATGAGTAACTATTCATATGTCACTTCATCAGAGAGATCTTCCCTGATTGTAAAATAGATGACAGTAACCCTTCTCTTTCCCCAGTACACCCTCTCCTCTTTTCCCTCCTTTGATTTTCTCCACGGTCCTTATCCTTACCTGGCATATATTTGTTTATTGTTCATCTTCCCAACTAGAATTTCATTCTCCCAATGGAGAATTTTGTTGACTTTGTTCATTGAGGAATCTCTAGTGGCTAGAACAATGCCAGGCATATAATAAGTACTTAGTAAATATTTGTTGTCTGAATTGAATTATTCCATCACTGTGTTCTATCAGTTTTTCTTACAGACTGTTTAATATATTCCTTTTCCTCCATTCTTTCCACCATCTTGATTCAGACTCTAATCTTTTTTTTTCTTTCTTTCTTTTTTTTTTTTTTTGTTATCTTTTTTGGTCCAGAATTTCTGCAAAACCTTTTCTCATTTCTCTCCTCCATTTTCCACATTATCTCTGAGGTTGATCTTTCTTAAATACTGTTTGGTTATGCCATTTCCCATCTTAGGAACTTTCTGTTGCTCTCCATTATTTATTGAATAATGTACTAAAGTCCAAACTCTTGAGTCTAGCATTTGTAGTGGTCTATAATTCATTTTTATACTCCTCAACCTTGTTTCCTACACTGCTCTCCTACACAGACCTTTTTTTTTTTTTTTCTCAGTTGGTCTAGTCACTACCATACCAAGTTTGCTTTGTACATTTCTGTCTTACCTGGAATCCCCTCTTTTCTACTTACAGTATTTTGACTTCTTTAGTTGCAAGGACCAGATACTCATTCAGGCCATCTTAAGCGAGAGGGATATTATTTAAAGGATGCATGTAGACTAGAAAGCCATCAGGAGTCTAAGTACCCTTTCATGGCATCTTCTCTGCTTTCTGTTCTCTTCTAACTTGTCAGTCCTCTGTATTTCCTAGTTTGATTTTGGAAGCAAGCAATCTGATCAGCTTAACTAATTGCCATTGTCCCTTTTGAGCATGTCTTGGCTAGGAATATCAACTTATTTGTCTACTTATAGATGGGTCTCTTTTTTTTCTCAAAGATTTTATTTATTTAGAGAAAAGAAAGAGCATGAGTCGGGGGTAGAAGCAGAGGGAGAGGGACAAAGAGACTCCATGCTGAGCACAGAGCCCAACACAGGGCTCGATCCCAGGACCCTGAGATCATGACCTGAGCCAAAATAAGAGTCGGATGCTCAACCGACAACCACCCAGGCACCTGTAGATGTGTCTCTCTTAAGCCACTTCCCACTCTCAAACCAATTGGTGACCACTCCTGCTTAAAGAATAGGCTGATGGTTGAGCAAGTGGCTAGGGGTGGAATAGACTGAGCTAGAATGGGCTGTTAGGAGTGGCAGGCACTGTGATGGGCAGGTCTAAGACACAAACTTTCTAATTTCTGCTTTTTAGACTCAGCTAATCTTTTCCTCTGTTGAACCATCTCTTACCACCCCAGCCAGTGTATTCTTCTTCCTTTCTTTTATAGCTTTTATTATTATAACCCATTTGAGACTTAAATTCTCTTTGTGTTCCTCTAATTATATTACAATACAGGCTTCTTAAAGTTGGGGCTGGGGCTTATACATCTTTTGATCTTCACTGTGTTTACCTGACACAAGGTTTAGAAACATGTCCTTTGAGGTTTAGGTTAAACACAAATATTTTCTTTTTTTTTTTTTTTTAAGATTTTATTTTAAGAGGTAGAGACAGAGAGCACAACTTGGTGGTGGGCAAGGGGAGTGTGGAGGAGCAGAGGGAGAGGGATAAGCAGGCTCTGTGCTGAGTGCAGAACCCAATGTGGGGCTAGATCCCATGACTCTGAGATAACGAATTGAGCCAAAATCAAGTCAGATACTTAACCGACTGAGCCACCCAGGTGTCCTTTCTTTTTTTTTTTTTTTTTAAGATTTTATTTATTTATTTGACAGAGATAGAGACAGCCAGCGAGAGAGGGAACACAAGCAGGGGGAGTGGGAGAGGAAGAAGCAGGCTCCTAGTGGAGGAGCCTGATGTGGGGCTCGATCCCATAACGCCGGGATCACGCCCTGAGCCGAAGGCAGACGCTTAACCGCTGTGCCACCCAGGCACCCCCCAGGTGTCCTTTCTTAAACACACATTCTGACATACGTTTAATTGTTCTTTTTGTTTCAGGGTCTTTACCTTCTGCCAGTTCAAAAGTCAGCATTAACCTGCAGAATGACCCTATCATTCAAAAGTATGGCTCTAAGAAAGTGGGCTTAACCAGATGCCTTCTCACAAGGGAGGAAATGAAAACATTTCACTTTCCATTACAAGGTTGGTTTATATTTAATCTGAGGTTGGTAACAATGTAAGAATATTTAACAGTTTTTTCAAAACTATTACTGTTGAAAGTTCATTTTTTTGGCTGCTTTCCAAATGACTTAGTCCATCTTCTATTAATAAGGAAACACTGTAAGAGTAGATGTGTACCGTGATTGGTAAAGTGATGATTTCAGGTAGTGCATAAACATGACCTTAAATATCATTGAAATATTCTGTGAGAAAGTTATTCCTTTTTCAGTTTTCTTTCTTTCCTCCTTACTCTATTAGAAGGAAGTCAGTATGTCTTTAACACTTCTCTAGTACTTCCAGTCTTCCTCTTACCCTGCCATACCCCATCTTCTTTTTCTTCAATGAATAGATCAAGTCTAGGCTCAGAGCCTTGGTCAGTTATGTAACAAGAATTTAATAGAAATGCTGTAATTTCAGCTTATTTTCTTTATTACCTCTTAATCATAGCAATAATGTTAAATTTCTTTAAAAAAAAAACCACTCTAGATTTATGCTAAAGGGGATGCTGGAGAGAGTTAAGATGGCAGAGGAGTAGGGGACCTCTTTTTCAGCCGGTCCCGAGTCGAGCTGGATAGGTACCAGACCAGCCTAAATAACCACGGAATCAGCCTGAGACGCAAGATGATGCATCTGGATCTCTACAAATGAACATCTCCAGCGCTGAGTATTGAGGTACGAAGAGGGGAGCTGTAAACCGTGCACAGATATCGGAAGATAAACGGAAGGGGGAGGGAGCCGCCGCGTTTGGGCTCCGGGAAGCGGCAGCCACCTGCACTGGGGAGCGGGCGGACTCACAGAGGGCACCCGCGAGAGAGCGGACTGAGAGCGGTGAGCCGTGAACGCGAGCCACCAGGCATGTCCCGGAACACCGGAATCCCGGTGTGCTCACGGGATCCAGACTGAGACCAAGAGCTCCTGGAGCGCGCGTGGGGCGGTGGCGGGCCACCTGCACGGGGGAGCAGGCGGACTCGCGGTCGGCACCCGCGAAACAGCAGACTGAGACCCTGAACCGGGTGCGCGCGCCACCAGGCTTCTCCGGAAACTCCGGAATCGGGGTGTGCTCACCGGGCATAGACTGAGACCGGGAGACCCGGGAGCGTGCGGGGCAGCCGGTGGCTGGCGGCATTAGAAACACAAAGGACAGAGACACGCCGGCCCTGGAAGTGAGGGCAGGGACGCCGAGTTGGTGCGCACATCCCGGGACGCTGCAGGGTTGAGCAGCACCAACAGTAATAGAGTTAAAGTGGCCAGAACATCAGTGGAGAACGGGCCGCAATCCCTCTGTCCTGTGACAATGCAGCCTCTGCTGCTCTGACCCTCAGAAGAGGCATAGGCGGCCGCCAGGGAAAGCCGCCAGAGAACAAAAGCCTGGAAATACCGGCTCAGAGAGTGCCCATCCCCATCCTCCCTCGCAGGGGACACGGAGACTCTAACCAAACAGGGTTGCCTGAGTATCCGCGCGGCAGGCCCCTCCCCCAGAAGGCAGGCTGAAAAATCAAGAAGCCCACAACCCAAGGCGCCTGGGTGGCGCAGTCATTGAGCGCCTGTCTCCGGCTTAGGGCGTGATCCCAGCGTTCCGGAAAGGAGTCCCTCATCAGGCTCCTCCGCTGGGAGCCTGCTTCTTCCTCTCTCACTCCCCTGCTTCTGTTCCGTTCTTGCTGTCTGTCTCCCTCTCTCAGATAAGTAAATAAATAAAATCTTTAAAGAAGAAGCCCACATCTCTAAGATCCCTATAAAACAAGGGGCACGGCCTGGGACCCAGTCAATAATTTTGGGCTCTGGACAACCCCGCAACCTCCCCTCATTAGAATGACAAGAAGGAGAAGCCCCCCCCCCCCCAGCAAAGAAAAGACAGTGAGTCAGTGGCCTCTGCCACAGAAGTAACGGATATGGATGTAACCAAATTATCAGAAATGGAATTCAGAGTAACAATGGTCAAGATAATGAGTAGACTTGAAAAAAGTATTCAGGAAAATGTTACTGAGAATATAGAATCCCTAAGGGCGGAAATGAGAGCGAATTTGACAGAAATTAAAAATTCTATGAGCCAAATGCAGGCAAAACTAGAGGCTCTGACGGCCAGGGTCATGGAAGCAGAGGAAAGGGTTAGTGAATTGGAGGATGGGTTAATAGAGGAAAAAATAAAAATAGAAGATGGTCTTAAAAAAATCCACGCCCACGAATGTTGACTACGGGAGATTACTGACTCAACGAAACGATCCAATGTTAGAATCGTCGGCATACCCGAGGGGGTGGAGAAAAACAGAGGTCTAGAAGAGATATTTGAACAAATTGTAGCTGAAAACTTCCCTAATCTAGCAAGGGAAACAAAAATTCGTGTCCAAGAGGCAGAAAGGACCCCTCCCAAGCTCAACCATGACAGACCTACACCACGTCACGTCATAGTGCAATTCACAAATATGAGATCCAAGGATACAGTATTGAAAGCGGCCAGGGCAAAGAAATTTCTCACGTACCAAGGCAAAGGCATCAGAATTACGTCAGACCTGTCTACACAGACCTGGAATGAGAGAAAGGGTTGGGGGAGCATTTTTAAAGCTCTTTCAGAGAAAAACATGCAGCCAAGGATCCTTTATCCAGCAAGGCTGTCATTCAGAATTGATGGAGAAATAAAGACATTTCAGAATCGACAGTCACTAGCCAATTTTGTAACCACGAAACCAGCCCTACAGGAGGTATTACGGGGGTTCTATAAAAGTAAAAAGGCCCCAAGAGTGATACAAAACAGAAAGTCACAGCCAATACAAACAAAGACTTTACTGACAACATGGCAGAATTAAAAGCATATTTCTCAGTACTCAGTCTTAACATTAATGGTTTAAATTCTGGCTTCAAACGCCACAGGGTTGCAGATTGGATAAAAAGAAATGACCCATCCATTTGCTGTCTACAAGAGACTCATTTCGAACCCAAAGATGCATTCAGACTGAGAGTAAGGGGATGGAGTACCATCTTTCACGCAAATGGACCTCAAAAGAAAGCTGGGGTAGCAATTCTCATATCAGATGAACTGGATTTTAAACTACAGACTATAGTTAGAGATGCAGAAGGGCACTATATTATTCTTAAAGGAAGTATTCAACAAGTGGATATGACAATTATAAATATATATGCCCCCAACAGGGGAGCAGCAAGATACACAAGCCAGCTCTTAACCAGAATAAAGAGACATATAGATAAAAATACATTAATAGTAGGGGACCTCAACACTCCACTATCAGAAATAGACAGAACACCCTGGCAAAAACTAAGCAAAGAATCAAAGGCTTTGAATGCCATACTCGACGAGTTGGACCTCTTAGATATATATAGAACACCACACCCCAGAACCAAAGAATACTCATTCTATTCTAATGCCCATGGAACATTTTCAAGAATAGACCATGTCCTGGGACACAAAACAGGTCTCAGCCGATACCAAAAGATTGAAATTATCCCCTGCATATTCTCAGACCACAACGCTCTGAAATTGGAACTCAACCACAAGGAAAAATTTGGAAGAAACTCAAACACTTGGAGACTAAGAACCATCCTGCTCAGGAATGACTCGATAAACCAGGAAATCAAAAATCAAATTAAACAATTTATGGAGACCAATGAGAATGAAAATACAACAGTCCAAAACCTATGGGATACTGCAAAGGCGGTCCTAAGGGGGAAATACATAGCCATCCAAGCCTCACTCAAAAGAATAGAAAAATCTAAAATGCAGTTTTTATATTCTCACCTCAAGAAGCTGGAACAGCAACAGAGGGACAGGCCTAATCCACGCACGAGGAAGCAGTTGACCAAAATTAAAGCTGAAATCAATCAAGCAGAAACCAGAAGTACAGTAGAGCAGATCAACAGGACTAGAAGCTGGTTCTTGGAGAGAATCAATAAAATTGACAGACCACTGGCAAGACTTATCCAAAAGAAAAGAGAAAGGACCCAGATTATTAAAATTATGAATGAAAAAGGAGAGGTCACGACGAACACCATTGAAATTGGAAGGATTATTAGAAATTTTTATCAACAGCTATATGCCAATAAACTAAGCAATCTGGAAGAGATGGAATCCTTCCTGGAAACCTATAAACTACCAAGATTGAAACAGGAAGAAATTGATTTCTTGAACAGGCCAATTAATTATGAAGAAATTGAGTCAGTGATAAACAACCTTCCAAATAACAAAACTCCAGGCCCGGACGGTTTTCCTGGGGAATTCTACCAAACATTCAAAGAAGAAATAATACCTATTC
>NW_026622839.1:0-58817 GCF_023065955.2 Ursus arctos | reverse complement strand
CTCCCCAGAAAGCACTGACTGCTTTGCACAGCACTAGAAATGGTCTTGAATGCCAAAAAGTTCCGTCAAAAGCTTTGTGGGTTTTTGCGATTTAAGCCAGAGATAAAAAATTCATTCCTTTATATAGATTATATCCAAAAGGAAAACATTGGAAATTAAAGATGTTATAGCAATTGTAAGTTGAAATTTCTTTGCATTAAGTCAAAATATGGATATATTTGGAGAGAAGAGAGTATGAGAAATTGTCCTAAAGGTGACTGATAAGGAATTGTGAATTTTTATTTTATTATTTTTTTTTAATGTTTTTTTATTATATTATGTTAGTCACCGTACAGTACATCCCTGGTTTCTGATGTAAAGTTCGATGATTCATTAGTTGCATATAACACCCAGTGCACCATGCAATACGTGCCCTCCTTACTACCTTTTTTTATTTTTTTATTATTATTATTTTTCTTTTTTATAATGATTTTTTATTATATTATGTTAGTCACCATTCAGTACATCCCCGGTTTTGATGTAAGGCTCGATGATTCATTAGTTGTGTATAACACCCAGTGCACCATGCAATATGTGCCCTCCTTACTACTCATCACCGGCCTATCCCATTCCCCCACCCCCCCTCCCCTCTGAGGCCCTCAGTTTGTTTCTCATAGTCCATAGTCTCTCATGTTTCATTCCCCCTTCTGATTACCCCCCCTTCCTTTATCCCTTTCTTCCCCTACTGATCATTCTAGATCTTATGTTCCATAGATGAGAGAAATCATATGATAGTTGTCTTTCTCTGCTTGACTTATTTCACTTAGCATTATCTCCTCCAGTGCCGTCCATGTTGTAGCAAATGTTGAGAACTCGTTCTTTCTGATGGCTGAGTAATATTCCATTGTATATATGGACCACAACTTCTTAATCCAGTCATCTGTTGAAGGGCATCTCGGCTCCTTCCACAATTTAGCTATTGTGGACATTGCTGCTATGAACTTTGGGGTGCATATGGCCCTTCTCTTCACTACATCTGTATCTTTGGGGTAAACACCCAGTAGTGCAATGGCTGGATCATAGGGTAGCTCAATTTTTAACTTTCTAAGGGACCTCCACACTGTTTTCCAGAGTGGCTGTACCAACTTGCATTCCCACCAACAATGTAGGAGGGATCCCCTTTCTCCACATCCTCTCCAACAATTGTTGTTTCTTGCCTTGTCTATTTTTGCCATTCTCACTGGCATAAGGTGGTATCTCAGTGTGGTTTTGATTTGAATTTCCTTGATGGCTAATGATTTTGAACATTTTTTCATGTGTCTGTTAGCCATTTGTATGTCTTCATTGGAAAAGTGTCTGTTCATATCTTCTGCCCATTTTTTGATTTGTTTATTTGTTTCTCGTGTATTGAGTTTGAGAAGTTCTTTGTAGATCTTGGATACCAGTCCTTTATCTGTAGTGTCATTTGCAAATATATTCTCCCATTCCGTGGGCTGCCTCTTAGTTTTTCTGACTGTTTCCTTGGATGTGCAGAAACTTTTAATCTTGATGAAGTCCCATAAGTTCATTGTATCTTTTGTTTCTCTTGCCTTTGGGGATGTATCATGAAAAAGGTTGCTTTGGCCGATGTCGTAGAGGTTGCTGCGTATGTTCTCCTCTAGAATTTTGATGGATTCCGGTCTCACATCGAGGTCTTTCATCCATTTGGAGTTTATTTTTGTGTATGGTGTGAGAGAGTGGTCAAGTTTCCTTCTTTTGCATGTAGCTGTCCAATTTTCCCAGCACCATTTATTGAAGAGACTGTCTTTTTCCCACCGGATGTTTTTTCCTGCTTTATCAAATATTAGTTGCCCAAAGAGCCGAGGGTCCATTTCTGGGCTCTCTATTCTGTTCCATTGGTCTATGTGTCTGTTTTTGTGCCAGTACCATGCTGTCTTTGTGATCACAGCTTTGTAGTACAGCTCGAAATCCAGCATTGTGATGCCCCCAGCTTTGTTTTTCCTTTTCAACAGTTCCTTGGAGATTCGGGGCCTTTTCTGGTTCCATACAAATTTAAGGACTATTTGTTCCAGTTCTTTGAAAAATGTCCTCGGTATTTTGATCGGGATAGCATTGAAAGAGTAGATTGCTCTGGGTAGCATGGACATTTTAACTATGTTAATTCTTCCGATCCATGAGCTTGGAATATCTTTCCATCTTTTCATGTCTTCCTCAATGTCTTTCAAGAGTGATTTATAGTTTCTAGAATATAGGTCCTTTACGTCTCTGGTTAAGTTAATTCCAAGGTAACGTATGGTTTTTGGTGCTATTGTAAATGGGATGGATTCCCTAATTTCTCTTTCTTCGGTCTCGCTATTCGTGTACAGAAATGCAACTGATTTCTGAGCATTGATTTTGTATCCCGCCACGTTACTGAATTGCTCTATAACTTCTAATAGTTTGGGAGTGGCTTCTTTTGGGTTTTCCATATAGAGTATCATGTCATCTGTGAAGAGAGACATTTTGACTTCTTCTTTGCCTATTTGAATACCTTTGATCCCTTTTTGTTGTCTGATTGCTGTTGCAAGGACTTCTAGTACTATGTTGAATAATAGTGGCGAGAGTGGGTATCCTTGTCGTGTTCCTGATCTTAAGGGAAAGGCTTCCAGCTTTTCCCCATTGAGAATAATATTTGCAGTAGGCTTTTCATAGATGGCTTTTATGAGATTGAGAAATGTAACTTCTATTCCTACACTCTGAAGGGTTTTAATCAGGAAAGGATGCTGTATTTTGTCAAATGCTTTTTCGGCATCGATTGAGAGGATCATATGGTTCCTGAGTCTTTTCTTGTTGATGTATCACGCTGATTGATTTGCAAATATTGAACCACGCTTGCATCCCAGGTATGAATCCCACTTGATCGGGATGGATAATCCTTTTAATGAACTGTTGGATTCTATTAGCAAGTATCTTGTTGAGGATTTTGGCGTCCATATTCATTAGGGAAATCGGTCTGTAATTCTCCTTTTTGAGGGGGTCTTTGCCTGGTTTGGGGATCAAGGTAATATTGGCCT
This sequence comes from Ursus arctos, assembly GCF_023065955.2. NCBI lineage: Eukaryota > Metazoa > Chordata > Mammalia > Carnivora > Ursidae > Ursus > Ursus arctos. Next base: position 55,785 of record NW_026622839.1, on the reverse strand, counting down.
CATAGAATGAGTTTGGTAGCTTTCCTTCTGTTTCTATTTTTTGAAATAGCTTTAGGAGAATAGGTATTATTTCTTCTTTGAAAGTTTGGTAGAATTCCCCAGGAAAACCGTCCGGGCCTGGAGTTCTGTTATTTGGAAGGTTGTTTATCACTGATTCAATTTCTTCATCATTAATTGGCCTGTTTAAGAAATCAATTTCTTCCTGTTTCAATCTTGGTAGTTTATAGGTTTCCAGGAAGGATTCCATCTCTTCCAGATTGCTTAGTTTATTGGCATATAGCTGTTGATAAAAATTTCTAATAATCCTTCCAATTTCAATGGTGTTCGTCGTGACCTCTCATTTTTCATTCGTAATTTTAATAATCTGGGTCCTTTCTCTTTTCTTTTGGATAAGTCTTGCCAGTGGTCTGTCAATTTTATTGATTCTCTCAAAGAACCAGCTTCTAGTCCTGTTGATCTGCTCTACTGTACTTCTGGTTTCTGCTTGATTGATTTCAGCTCTAATTTTGGTCAACTGCTTCCTCGTGAGTGGATTAGGCCTGTCCCTCTGTTGCTGTTTCAGCTTCTTGAGGTGAGAATATAAAAACTGCATTTTAGATTTTTCTATTCTTTTGAGTGAGGCTTGGATGGCTATGTATTTCCTCCTTAGGACTGCCTTTGCAGTATCCCATAGGTTTTGGACTGTTGTATTTTCATTCTCATTGGTCTCCATAAATTGTTTAATTTGATTTTTGATTTCCTGGTTTATCGAGTCATTCCTGAGCAGGATGGTTCTTAGTCTCCAAGTGTGTGAGTTTCTTCCAAATTTTTCCTTGTGGTTGAGGTCCAATTTCAGAGTGTTGTGGTCTGAGAATATACACGGGATAATTTTAATCTTTTGGTATCAGCTGAGACCTGTTTTGTGTCCCAGAACATGGTCTATTCTTGAGAATGTTCCATGGGCATTAGAATAGAATGAGTATTCTTTGGTTCTGGGGTGTAGTGTTCTATATATATCTATGAGGTCCAACTCATCGAGTATGGCATTCAAAGCCTTTGATTCTTTGCTTAATTTTTTTGCCAGGGTGTTCTGTCTATTTCTGAGAGTGGAGTGTTGAGGTCCCCTACTATTAATGTATTTTATTTATATGTCTCTTTATTCTGGTTAAGAGTTGGCTTGTGTATCTTGCTGCTCCCCTGTTGGGGGCATATATATTTATAATTGTCATATCCACTTGTTGAATACTTCCTTTAAGAATAATATTGTGCCCTTCTGCGTCTCTAACTATAGTCTGTAGTTTAAAATCCAATTTATCTGATATGAGAATTGCTACCCCAGCTTTCTTTTGAGGTCCATTTACGTGAACGATGGTACTCCATCCCCTTACTCTCAGTCTGAATGCATCTTTGGGTTCGAAATGAGTCTCTTGTAGACAGCAAATGGATGGGTCATTTCTTTTTATCTAATCTGCAACCCTGTGGCGTTGTAAGGGAGAATTTAAGCCATTAACATTAAGACTGAGTACTGAGAGATATGCTTTTAATGATGCCATGTTGCCAGTAAAGTCTTTGTTTGTATTGGCTGTGACTTTCTGTTCTGTATTACTCTTGGGGCCTTTTTACTTTTATAGAACCCCCCGTAATATCTCCTGTAGGGCTGGTTTCGTGGTCACGAAATTGGTTAGTGACTGGTGATTCTGAAATGTCTTTATTTTTCCATCAATTCTGAATGACAGCCTTGCTGGATAAAGGATCCTTGGCTGCATGTTTTTCTCTGAAAGAGCTTTAAAAATGCTCCCCCAACCCTTTCTCTCATTCCAGGTCTGTGTAGACAGGTCTGACGTAATTTTGATGCCTTTGCCTTGGTACGTGAGAAATTTCTTTGCCCTGGCCGCTTTCAATACTGTATCCTTGGATCTAATATTTGCGAAATGCACTATGACGTGACGTGGCGTAGGTTTGTCGTGGTTGAGCTTGGGAGGGGTCCTCTATGCCTCTTGGACACTAATGTTTGTTTCCCTTGCTAGATTAGGGAAGTTTTCAGCTACAATTTGTTCAAATATCTCTTCTAGACCTCTGTTTTTCTCCACCCCCTCGGGGATGCCGATGATTCTAACATTGGATCGTTTCATTGAGTCAGTAATCTCCCGTAGCCAACAATCGTGGGCTTAGATTTTTTTAAAAGCATCTTCTATTTTCATTTTTTCCTCTATTAACCCATACTCCAATTCACTAACTCCAATTCGTTCCTCTGCTTTGGTGACCCTGGCCGTCAGAGCCTCTAGTTTTGCCTGCATTTGGCTCATAGAATTTTTAATTTCTGTCAAATTCGCTCTCATTTCTGACTTTAGGGATTCTATATTCTCAGAAACCTTTTCGTTAATACTTTTTTCAATTCTGCTCATCATTTTGACCATCGTTACTCTGAATTCCATTTCTGATAATTTGGTTACATCCATATCCATTATTTCTGTGGCAGAGGCCACAGACTCACTGTCTTTTCTTTGCTGGGGGTGGGGGGCTTCTTCTTCTTGTCATTCTGATGAGGAGAGGTTGCGGGGTTGTCCAGAGCCCAAATTATTGACTGGGTCCCAGGCCGTGCCCCTTGTTTTATAGGGATCTTAGAGATGTGGGCTTCTTCTTTAAAGATTTTATTTATTTATTTATCTGAGAGAGGGAGGTAGACAGTCAGCAAGAACGGGAACAAAAGCAGGGGAGTGGGAGAGGAAGAAGCAGGCTCCCAGCAGAGGAGCCCGATGAGGGACTCCTTTCCGGAACGCTGGGATCACGCCCTAAGCCGGAGACAGGCACTCAATGACTGCGCCACCCAGGCGCCCCGGGTTGTGGGCTTCTTGATTTTTCAGTCTGCCTTCTGTGTTCTGGGGGAGGGGCCTGCCGCACCGATACTCAGGCAACCCTGTTTGGGTAGAGTCTCCGTGTCCCCTGCGAGGGGGAATGGGGATGGGCACACTGTGAGCCGGTATTTCCAGGCTTTTGTTCTCTGGCAGCTTTCCCTGGCAGTTTGCTATGCCTCTTCTGAGAGTCAGAGCAGCAGAGGCTGCATTGTCACAGAACAGAGGGATTGCAGCCCGTTCTCCACTGATGTTCTGGCTACTTTAACTCTGTTACTGTTGGTGCTGCTCAACCCTGCAGTGTCCCGGGATGTGCGCCCCACACCCGGCGTCCCTGCCCTCACTTCCAGGGCAGGCGCATCTCTGTCCTTTGTGTTTCTAATGCCGCCAGCCACCGGCCGTCCTGCGCACTCCCGGATGGATCTCCCGGTCTCAGTCTGGATCCCGTGAGCACACCGGGATTCCGGTGTTCCAGGAGATGCCTGGTGGCTTGCGTTCACGACTCACCGGTCTCAGTCTGCTCTCTTGCGGTTGCGGTCCCTGAGTCTGCCCGCTCCCCCGTGCAGGTGGCTGCTGCTTTCCGGCGCCCAAACGCGGCAGCTCCCTCCCCCTTCCGTTTATCTTCTGATATCTGTGCGCGGTTTTACGGCTCCCCTCTTGGTACCTCAATACTCAGTGCTGGAGATGTTCATTTGTAGAGATCCAGATGTATCTTCCTGCGTCTCAGGCTGATTCCGTGGTTATTTAGGCTGGTCTGTTACCTATCCAGCTCGATTCAGGGGACCGGCTGAAAAAGGGGTCCCCTACTCCTCCACCATCTTAACTCCTCAGGAATTGTGAATTTTTAAATTGAGTTTGGACAAATGAGTTAGGCCAACTTTAAAATGACTGTTCTCAAATTAAGCCCATATTTAAAGTATAAGACTTGGAAATTTAAGGTCCCTCAGAAAAAAAATATTTAGCACATTGGCTCCATTTGACTATTTTATGAAGATTTTTTAATCTTAGAACTAGGGTTGTCTTTTTTAAATTAATTCCGTTAAATGTGTATGAAATCATAATGCTAAAAACATACAGAGATAGCTCAGGGATTTTTCTTATTCCTTAGTGGGTCATGGTGCTGTATAAAAAGAGGAGCAATGTGGCACAGATTATTTTACAGTAAATGTTCACTCCCTGGCAGGATTTCTGGATTTCTGGGAATGCAATATGAAGAGTTTTCTTCCAGAATTGTGAATGTAAGGGAACCCTCTGTCATGGGCATGTGATCCAGAAAATTGTCTGAATACTTGCAACAATGATACCAAAGTCTCAGAAAATATTTAGTGAACTCTCAGTGTATCAGCTGTATTGGTCATTGTGACCTCTCAAGGCTGACCTGATTGATTTTTCTGAAATACAAGTAAACATCAGCATTGTCTCCTGTCTCCAAAAATGTGAATACAAATTCATGGTATGAACAAGAAACAAGTATTTAGAGGTCCAGAGTGTGTTTGTAGTGAGCATGAGCTCTACAAAGTTAACATACAAAATGGAAGGCCAATAGCATATGGTGGTGCAAACCAAACTGAAAGATTACAGTCATTTAATGGGAAACATTCAATGCTTCTGGATGCACACTGATTATCAAATTCACCTGTTAGAAGAGTTTTATTATTTATTATCTAAAAACCAAGCTATGCATTACCAGTAGATAGCCCTGGAGACTGCAATCACTATGGAAGGATATTTGATAATATTTAAGTTTGCTGAATTCGGTGTGCATTGAAAGGTAACAGCACTGCATGAAAAATTCTAGCTTTTTGTTTTTTTTAAGCTTGAGTTCATGCATGATTGCATACCAACTGGAAACATTATGCAGAACTAGTACTGCCAATATAGCCTAGGGCCTGCATATGGTCTTTTGACATGCTACCTTCTGTTATTCTGCTGAATTCATGACTCTGGAAGGCTTAACGGCCCTAGATGCACTTTTAAGGAATTAGTGATCATAATGAAAATCACAGCCCTTATTCTCTGCTGCATGGGTTGAAATAAGCATGTATGGCCAAATGTAACAGGGCTGGGAGGAAAAATAATGCTTTGCCTCAGGAATTTGACCCTATTTGAATTTTACTCATGCTTTAGAGGTCTATGGACTTTCCTACTGTTGAAAGAGTACAAATTCTGAATGATGGCTTCAGATAGAAAAACAGAAAAGCAGGCACTGCTTGGGTCAGCATTTTGAATGAACACTTGTTCTCTTCTTTGATTATTGAGAAGCTCAGCATCTTCTAAGTTCACAGGCAGAAGCTGTCATAATAATACATGAAGTGACTATAACCAATTAACCAGCACACAGTATGTATGTTTCCTATCAGGGTTTCATGCTTTACTAGCTATCCGTTTTCCTCTCCAATTTAAAAATCTATTTATGATTATAAGTAATCCTAAATCATGTGATCATGTGATTATTTTTCTTCTAGAAATCTGTACAAATCTTAATGAACTAAATATATGGCCTAAATACACACAAACACACACACACACACACACAGAGTCTCCTGGAAGAATAAAATATTTATATCTTCTCTGATATCCCTTATGTAAGCAAAAGTAATTTAAGGAAACAGACAAGAAAATCTATTAAAAAATAATCTTGGAGATGTTATAAGAATATCTTCCAAATACAAGGGCATCTAGCTAAATTAAAGAAGTACAATGAGCAAAAACATTACCTTCCAGACTCTGAGAAGAATTTCTCTAAGAATTACAATGTCCTGAGAGCCTAAAGAAAAATCTCTAATTAGACGAGCGAGGTCTAGGGGGTATTTGAATGTCCTGGGAGAAGTGGAGAACATCCCTTTTGAAAACTCAGCTCCTCAAGGGTTTATTTCTGGGCCGTCTATTCTGTTCTATTAATCTATATGTCTTTTTTTGTATCAGTACCATACTGTTTTGATTACTACAACTTTGTAGTAGATCTTGAAATCTGGGATTGTGATGCCTCTAGGTTGTCATTCTTTTTCAAGATCTCTTTAGTTATTCTGGATCTTTTGTGGTTCCATACAAATTTTAGGATTATTTGTTCTAGTGAGAAATACTGTTGCTATTTTGATGGGGATTGCATTAAATATGTAGATTGCTTTGGGTAGTATGGACATTTTAACAATATTTATTCTTCCAGTCCATGAGAATGGAGTATCTTTCCATTTGTGTTGTCTGTGACTTTTTTCATCAAAATTGTATGATTTTCAGCCAGGTCTTTCACTTTGTTTACATTTATTCCTAGGTATTTTATTATTTTTGGTGCACGTGTAAATGGGATTTTTGTCTTCATTTCTCTTTCTGCTACTTCATTATCAGTATAGAAAAATGCCACAGATTTCTGTACTTTTTTTTTTTTTTGTATCCTGCAACCTTTCTGAATCTGTTTATCAGTATTAGTAGTATTTTGGTAGCATCTTAGGTTTTCTATACATAATATCATGCCATCTACAAATAGTGAAAGTTTTACTTCTTCCTTACCAATCTGGAAGTTTTTTTATTTCTTGTCTGATTGTTGTGGCTAAGACTTCCAATACTAGAATGAATAAAAATGGTGAGAGTGGACATTCTCATCTTGTTCCTGAACTAGGGGGAAAGCTCTCACCATTTTTCACCATTGAGTATGATATTAGCAGTGGGGTTTTCATGTATAGCCTTTATTATGTTGAAATATATTTCCACTAAACTTAGTTTGTTTGAGGATTTTTATCATGAAGGGGGCTTTTTTTTCATTCAGTATTTCTCTATTCTGTTCAAGAATATTTCCAGCACTCAATTCTCTTTATGTTTCATGTTCTTAAAAAATTTTGAGAAGGCATCATTAAAAATTGTCATCTTTCACATTCATAATTTTTAATCTGATGTCAAACGTTGATTAAACAAGGATATATTAATATTTAGATCACTTACTTCTATTTAAAAAGCAGATGTGACTTAATTTGGTTAATATGTAAGTAATAAAAGTGATAAATCTTACCATTTTTAGATGACAACATTCTTTCACTTGAAATATTTTACTAAAAAAATAACTTAACAGATAAATTTATATTTCTTATAATCTGTGAATTTGGAGCCAATTATAAACCTGTTTCCTTATTTTCCCAGGGTAGAAATGCCCAAAACAAACAAAAATACAGAGCTAGACCAGTATTTGAATCTTAGTATAATAATGTTGAGTATCTATGAAATCATATAATTTCAATAGAAATTAATTCATGAAAAAGTACTGTTTCAAATTAAAATATGTGGTTTTATTATTCATATTACTATTATTACTTTGTAATAATGTTCCGTGCAGCGCTGTGAGTTGGCAACAGAAGGGAATCACATGAACGTCCTGCATCTGTGAAGGGCTCAATGGCTGCGGTAACTGATGGGCCTTCTGGAATGTTGTGCAGCACAAGGAGGCGCCTGCTCCAGACCCTGGAGGGGCCCCAGGGATGTGTTCCTTCACAACCAAAGGGCAGAGCAATAGGCATAGTACCATAAGCCCCATGCCCCTTTGGGGAAAAGTCTCCCAGCTCACCAGGATTTCGAGCAATGGATGAGAGGTGGTTTAAGGTCGCTTTTCTGATATTCATACAGATATGTGGATAGGGACTGTGCATCGGGCCAAGGCCATTGGCAGGGCCCTGAGGGCAGTTTTGGGGAGGAGATGGGGATCCAGGTTCACATGGGAGCAGGAGTCTAGGAGGGAGCCCCGAGGAGCCCAGAGGCTGGTTTCTGGGATCTGGGTCCCTTTGTGCCACATCGGTGCCCTGGGTGCTGGGTCCCTGTGGCACCTGCACTCACCCTGAGACAGCGCTGGACTTTGTTGGCAGTAGGGAACTCCTTCCTGTCCTTCAAGGAGGTGGGGCAGGGGATCCCATCGTTCAGCTCCTGCCCTGTCTCCCATGTGGAGCTCTGTAAAGACAGTGCCTGGCAGCCAGGCGGGAGGCCTCAGAGGTCTGTCTGGCTGCCTTTGCTGATCCTCAGACCCAGGGGACACCCTTGCAGACACACCCCAGGCCAGGATGCACGCAGCTCCACCATGGAGAGAAAAGTGACCCAGCTCGAGGGCCTTGGATTCACTCTGGCCCTGGTGAGAGGCACCTCAGGAATCCTCTTTCCACCCTGCCCACCGTGGCATCGGTGTGAACATGAAGGCATCCCCAGGGTATCCACTGCCCTGCAACCTCCTCCAGCCCAGGGCGGGACCTCCCCCACATACCCCTCTTTCCCTGAAACTGGGGGAATGGGGCTGCCCAGGGATGGCTCGGAGAGGTGGCCTGGCCTGGCCTAGGTCACTCGGTATTACCTTCCGGCCCCTCCTGGCAAAGGCCCTGCGGCGTCGGGGGCGCGGGTTGAGCCAGTGTCTGCAGCATGTGAAAAGTCCCTCACCCTGGGGTTTCTGGAAGCCAGAGCCCCGGACAATGGGCACGCAGCAAGAGAACATCTTTCACTATCGACTGTCTCCAGCCAAGTGAGCCTGATACAGGACTGCACTATGATGTGGTTGCCTGGTGACTGGGGTTCCAAGTTCTGTTGGGGTCAGTTATCAGGGAAGTGACTTCACTTCCTGGGATCCCCTCCCTGAGTCCACACCTGGACTAGCACCTACACAAACAGTGCTCTGGGCTGCCAACTGCTCATCCCCTTTCTGCATGCCATGCCACATGCGTACCCAGTGACACCAACACACCCCTCTCCACAAGCCCCACGGAAGGTCTGGGTGCAGCCAGGGCCCCAGCTTAGAAACACCCCGGGCTCTGACGCAAGTCTCCATCTTCCCTGTTTTGGATCCCAGAGAAGCCGTTGTGCCTGTCAGGGATGGTCTGTGTCTTGCCTGTGCGATAGGGATTATTCCAGCATGTACTTCTTGCAGAAGTCCACAGGCATAGGTGGGATACCATCTAAGAAATTGGGGGAGTGGTGTCGTACGTAGGGAATAACTGCCACCACATTTTCTTCCTTTCTCACCTTCTCTGAGTCTGTAGCTCTTCCGATCCCACCCACAGTCCCTATTGTGTTGTGTGTGTAACTGTGCACATGTGTGTGCCCCAATACTCCTATTGTGCAGGCCCAGAAGATGACAGTCCCACCTAGGGTTTATGGGAAATAGCTTTCCCAGGTCTTAGGCTTTCTGATTTCCAAGGCCAATCCTGCAGAAGGCATTGGAACCTTGGCTTAGAGGGGCTGAGCCCACCCTTACCCCTAGACGCTGCCAGTTGTGTGTCACGAGCCATCCCTCCTTTCCTCTGGGTGTCATGCGGGCAGGGGTGCCGTCAGTGGGTTGCCCTGACCTGGGCTCCTCCTCAGACAGGTACGTGCTGGGAAGCCTCCTGCCTGGGATGTCGATGTTTCTTCTCACCCCCATACCACCTCCAGGTCTACAGCCAGTTCCAAAACACAACCTCTTCCCAAGCTCCCAGTGAGTAGCTAGGTTCAGCCAGCGCCCCAACGTTGAGGACACTCGGAGAGCTGGGTTCAGGCCTGGTTCTGCCTTCTTACCAGTCTGTGATTCTGGGCAAGGCACGGACCCTGCTGGGGTCTTCCCCTCATTGCAGAGGCTGCCTGTTATGTAACTGATTTTATTTCATTTGAAAGATTTTCTATGTTGGTTTGAGAGACAGAATGTGGGGGGTGGGGAGGATAGAGGGAGAGGGGAGACAGAATCTCAAGCCGACTCTGTGCTGAGTGTGATGCCCAATGCTGGTCTTGATCCCAAGACCCTGAGTTCGTGACCTGAGTCCAGATCACGAGTAGGAGGCTTAAGCAACTGAGCCACCCAGGCACCCTGGCAAAAGAACACTGTCGATATATTTCCAGGCAATGCAGGGAAGTGACTAGTGCAAGAGGGAAGACAAACATGGGGGACTCTGTATTTCCCTAACTTACTGCCTAAAGAGATTTCATTTCTAGTCTACGGGTCAGGGATGAAGAATACAGGTGAAGCTCAGCCATTTCCATGAGTTGGAGACAGAAAGATGGAAGTTTGGAGAAGTCAATATAGCTGTGGTTTACAGTACAGAATACTGAGGAGAGCTGCACAGAGAAAGAGGACCTCAGAAAGCCATCTAGGATCACTTTTGAGTTTTCATGGAATTCCTCAGTAGGGCACGTGTGTGAGGAACCTATGTGGTGTGGGGAAAATCATAGCCCAGGGGAAGCAGAGAGGAAAATGTCACTAGCCTTCACACACAATCAGGAAAAGTCTGTGCTACCAGCAGCAGGCAGAGTGGAAAACCTCGTAATTCGTGGGACATTGCAAAGAGAGCTCAGAATACCAAGAGAACAATAGCAAAATACATTGAAGACTACTGTGATACCACCTAACAAACCTTTGGAAAGCTAGTCTGGAAGGATAAAATCGTCTTCCAGGAACCTACCTCACCATCAGAACAATCCTCAAGAGTATGTGTAGAAATATAAGCCATAGTTAATATCTAACAATTAAAATTCACAATACCTGTCTTCCAACAAAAGATTACCAGGATGCAAAGAAGGAGAAGAGTTCACCTCGTACTGAGGAGAAAGATTAAACAATAGAAACCTACCCAGAAATGAAAAAGACGATGGAAGTATTGCACATGGACAAACAACTGTTAGAAAGACGTTTTATATACGTAAGAATGTACACAAAGGATGAAGTGAAACAGAGATATAGGAAATATGAAAACAAGGAAAACCCAACTTCTGGAGCTGAACAGTGGCACGTCTAAGATGAAAAATGTAGTAGATGGGCTTTCTTTACCGTTAGACACTAAATAGCAAAAAGAGAGAGAGAGAGAGACAGAGAGAGAGAGAACTTGAATGTATGATCATAGCAGTTGTCCAGAATACAGCAGAGAAAAGGAAGGGTGCAAACCACGCTCTGCACACAAACACTAAAGTATGTGTGAGCTTTGTAGCAATTTCAAGTGGCCTGGTAGATAAGAAATTGGCTGAGGTACAGAAAAAAAAAACTGTTTGAAGTAATGTCTGATTGTTATCTGAATTGTATGCACCCTCTACACCCATAGATTCAAGAATTCAGGAATCCAGCCAACAAATGCCCCAAACAGAAGGATCATGGAAAAAAAACCTCCTTATCAACCTGCATCCCAATAAAATTGCTTAAGACCAATGATAAAGAAAAAACCTAAAAAGCAGATGGAGATGAGTCCATTGCATTACCTGTCACGTCCCTAATTCTGTAGATGGCCTCTGTTTCTTTCTGGTCTGTGTTCCTCTTGGAGTCTGTCTTCACTTACAGGATCCCTCTTCCTATTCTTGCAGGGTGGTTTAGCGGCCAAATCCTTTGAGTTTCTTTCTGTCCTGGAAGCTCTTTATCTCTGCTCCTATTCGGAATGACTCCTTGCTGGGTAAAGCGTTCTTGGCTCCATGTTTTTCTCACTTATACCCTGACTCGATCACGCCAGCCCTTTCTAGTGTGTCAGGTCTCTGTGGATAGGTATGTGGCTAGTCTAACATGCTTACCCCTGTCGGTGAAGACCCTGTTGTCTCAAGCTGCTTTCAGGATTTTCTCTTTCTGTCTGAAATTGCAAACGTCACTAGTATATGTTAGGGTGTTCCTCTATTCTTATGGATTTGGGGAAGAGTCCTCTCTACCTCTTGGACTTGAATTCCTGTTTCCCTCCCAGATTAGGGAAGTTCTCAGCTACGATCTACACAGATAGATCTTCTGTCCCTCTGTGTCTTCTCCCTCGGGGCCAGAAGTAATTCCAATATTGTTTCCTTTTGTAGCATCACTGATTTTTCGACTCCTCCACCCATGGTCCATTCGTTGGCTTTCTCTCTTTTCCTCAGCTTCCTTCCTTTCCATCAGCTTGTCTTTGGTGTCACTGACTCTGTCTTCTCCTCATTGACCCTAGCCGTTAGAGCATGCACATCCAATGTAGACTGCATCTCAGTTAGAGCCTTTGGAATTTGGGCCTGATTCGATTTTATTTCTGCACTATGAGAGTCTCTCGTGTCATTTATACTTTTTTCAAGCCCAGCTAGCAACTTTGTAATTGTCATCCTGAGTTCCAGCTGTGACTTCTTACTTAAAACCCTATGCATTAGATCAGTGGCAGAGAGTGTTACCTCTGGCTCTTTTTTTTTTTTTTTTGCTGTGAATCCCTCCCTCTAGTCACTTTTCCCAGAGAAGAATGGATGGGGGAGAGAGAGATTAGGATCTCACAGGGTGGACAAAACAGGGTGAGCCACATGGTCCCGAGTGTCTTTTGGTCTGTGTGTTGGAAGTCACTAAATCCCAAAATTGTAAAGAAAGCCAAACTCATATATACACAGAAATCAAATTGAATATAGCGAAAGCAATCCAAAAATGAAGAATACATGTATAAAATGTCAATGTAAAAAATGAAAGTTAAGAAAAGATTGAAAAATGAAGAGTTGCTAAAATTAAAAAAAAATGTAGTTGGAAAGGGAAAAAAAAAAACGAAATGGAAAATTTTGAATGGAGAGAGAAATGAATCATGAGAAAAAGCCTCGAGCTCTAGGTGCTATTTTCCCCTAACGCTGGAGTTTGGCCGTCCTCTTTGGTCTGTAAACTTGCTGTTCACTTGTTCTTTCACCTCGTTTTCGGGGGGCAGGGGCCCAGTGCGCTGATTCTCAGGTGTTTTTGCCTGGACAGGGATGCACTGCCCCTTGCCAGGGGGCCTGGTGGGGCTCAGGGTCAGCTGGTTGCTCTGTGTGCCTTGCGTTCCCAGAGGCCTTTCCCCGCCTCTTGAGAGGGTGAGAATAAAAACGGCCGCCCGCATCTGTAGGCATGGAGGTGTGATGCTGTTGTGCGCCAAGTTCTGTAGACTTCTGTGGTGCTCCCCACACCAAAGCTCTTTGGGGAAGGCGGAGGGTCACAGCATTGCTGTCCTTTGCAGGGCTCCCAGATGGAGAGCTTCTGATCAAGTGGACTCCCCGTCAAGTGACTTCAAGCGAGGAGAGGGATCTCTCCCTTCTCCTCACTTGTGTCTGCAGCAGGAAGCGTAGGCACTGCTGTCACAACAACTGAACTGGAGGGTTATTAAGAATTGGGGCTGGCAGGGGCAGGGGGGTCACTGCTGGAGGAGCCTGAGTGGTGTGGAGGGGCTATGCCCAGTGCCAAAGCTGCTGGTTGAGGCTCTGTCCATCCTGCAGCTTCCATGAGCACCCAGTGTGCTTTGGAAATGAGGAGGTTGTGGAATATAGGTGAGGTTCAGTGAGGTGGAATCCGCAGCCGACGACCAGGAAGGAATTCTTGAGACGTCTTTGGTGCAAAATTGGTGGTTTATGACAGGATGGGTGGCAGAAAGAGCTGCTGCCCTGGCTTGTGAGGGGTGGCTGATGATAGACTATGGGGTTGGGGGAAGGTAAGGAAAAAGGGAGGTTGAGATAATACTTGCATATGTTAAAGAAGACTCACAAGGTACAGAGGCCTTGCCATTGTCTAGGGAAGGTGGTTTTGCCCTCTAGCAAGGCATGAACATTAAGACGGTTGGGAACTTCCTGGAGGCTGCAGATTATAAGGACATTTCGTTGTATCTGTTTTCCCTTCAGGAAGCTAAGTTATTGATAGAAATGCTTGGTTCTTGTAAACTGCTAAGACATTGGGAAACTGAGGGAGACTTAAGTCTTGCAGGATTGTGGTGTCTATAGGTTAACTCTTTCTTTGTCCTTTAGGGCAGCCAGGAGTGCCTGAGGAATGTCACATACACCCCATGGTGGGGGGTAGGTGGGGGGTGTCAGTTCCGGCTTTGTCCTCAGCTAGCCTTCTCTTCCCTCCTCAGTAAAGGTCCCTCCTGTTCACAGAGGTTCAAGCAGTTCTTGCTGTTGCCACCTAGTGGACATATGGATGAACACATTCAGGTCATGTCTGTGACTCACTGACCTGAGCTGCCATGAGAGGTTGGTTCCTTCCTGGGAGGAGAGGGCCCAAAAAGGATGGACCCGGAGCAATCAGACAAGTGTGGCCCGGCCGACACCCCTCTGCTGGCCTGGAAGCAGGACCTGGTTGCTCTACTTAGAAGCTGAGTTCTAGAGCAGGAGGGGCTGGAGTGGCTGGGGTGTGACCTGGGATGGGGTCTGGATGAGGGGTGTTCCAGGGCGGGATGTGTGTGTGTGTGTGTGTGTGTGTGTGTGTGTGTGTGTGTGGTGGGGCAGGGATGCTTGTGGAGGGAGGATCCATGAGGGCGGTATGGACAGGCTCTTCCCTGCTTCACGGGTCCCGCCCAGGTAGCCTGATGGCCTCACTGCTGGCTTGTCTTCCTCATGATTTCAGGGTTCCTCTCTAGTCTCTGGGGACCCTCTTTTCCCGAGCAAGGCTCCACGGAAAGAAAGAGAGTATAGATAGAGGACCCTGCAGCCAATACTGCAACAATGGGACTAAAGTGTGTTCCAGAAATTGTGCTTTTAGGAAACAGTCCTAAAGCCAAAGAGATTTACGACACATTGTACCCTTCACTTTAAGGATGAGACTCAAAGAATTGGAGAGGTCTCAATTGTTCGGCAGGTGGTGCTGCTGAGTAAATGATGTGTAGCCCCTGAAAATGCAGAAGGGGACAGGAGAGGAGTAGCAGTGCCTGTCCACTGTGGGGACCTCAGGCCGAACAAGAGCCCAGCTGTGAAACCCTCCCTGCCCCACCCTGTCCCACACACAGGCAAACCCCCTCCCCCGCACACACTCACCCATACACTCCGAGGGAAAGGACTGGAAGAGGGACGCCATGTGTTATGGGCGATCATGGTAGAAGGTAGAAAGAATGTGTCTTCCTTTCTTCATATTTACATCACTATTTTACTAACAAAACGTAATCTGGCTAAAACCTTAGAGAACCTTTTAATTACCTGATATGTTTGTAATAAAGAGGAAGATTTAATATGCAGTCTCAATATTTTTATAATATGCACATTAGAATCATTGAAACCTGGCCTATCCAGGAAAATGAAAGATTTTGCAGGTGTCTCATGGACCCAGATATTTCTGGCTCTTGGGTCACACTTACAAAAGGGAAGCCTATCCCAGATCATGAAAACATTTCATTTTGGGGCTTCACCTGCGCAGTATTGTATGAGGAATATTCCTTTGTAGTAAAATGGTGGTTTTTTTTTTTTGTTTCTGTTTTTGTTTTTGTGTGTTTGCTTGTTTGTTAAGAGAAAGAAACCTGAAAAAAATAAATGAATCATTCATAGGTTACGTAGCTAGATAGAAAAAGGCCACACTGTCTGATCCCACACACAAGAAAACCCAGAAGAAGTAACTCACAGAGGCAGAGAGGGGAGCTGTGGCTGCAGGGACTGTGCTGAGAGAATGAGCAGTATCTGACGAGTGGCACGGGAGGGAGGGAAATATTGTAGAAGGACAAGGTTGTGAAACACTCTGTATCTAATGACACCTGGATGTACAATTTAAAAGGATCAGAGTAAAATTCCATGAAAACTCAATTTATCTTTATTTATAGACCAGAATATATTAAGCTATGAAATAGGTGCATGAACAACGCAAAAATTAGAAACACTGGAATGACAGGGGAGGGGAAGCCATCCTTTGGGGATTCAGCGAGCAGGAACTGCTGCTCCGGGGCCGAGGCCAGTTGCTCCACTGAGAGAAATGGTTGCCAGCACCCCCCGGCAACCCCGATAATTGGTGCTGTAGCCTGCTTGGACTCCGGGGCTGCCAAAGGTGCACGTGGCTCTTGAAGCTGCTGACAGGGAGTGAGAGCTCTGTGTATATCCTCCGCTGGCTCTGACAGGGCAAGGGGCATCAGGGGCCCTTCAGGGACCTCCATAGCTAGTGCTGCAGCGTGCGCGGGCGCCTAGGCTGCCATAGATGCCAGTGGCTCTCGAAGCTCATGACCGTTCGTCAGAGCTGTGAGTGTAACCTCCGTTGGCTCTGACAGGGCAGGTGGCATCAGGGGCCCTTCAGGGACCTCCATAGCTAGTGCTGCAGCGTGCGCGGGCGCTGGGGCTGCACAAGGTGCAGGGGGGTCTTCAAGCTCCCGACAGGGAGTCAGAGCTGTGAGTATATCCTGCCGTGGCTCTGAAATGGGAGGTGTCATCACGGGTTCTTCAGGGACCTCCATGGCTGGTGCTGGGGCCTGCTGAGGCTCCTGGCTTTCCAAAGGCGCAGGTGACTCTTGCACGTCCTCACGGTGGATCAGAGCTCTGACCACCAGCTGCACTGGGCCCGACATGGCAGGTGACGTCCCTGCTCTTTTGAGTTGCTGAGCTCCAGCAACAGTGTTGGGATTTTCCAGCTCAGGCTCTGAAGCTGCAGCAGGCACCACAGTGGGAGCTGGGACTAGCTTTCGGCGCGGTTCTGGATCTCGCTCTGGGGCTGCTGCTGTCGCTCCAAGAAGAGAAAGTATGGTCATCATGATTGTCTTTCCATGTCCCTTCCAAATGAAGGCAACTTTGCCCACCACTCAATATTGTTTGAGTCTAAGAACCCGTCCCTGGGTGGTCTCCCCAAACTGTAGCCCATGGGGACAGTGATCTGAGACCACTCCTTGCTCCCAGCCACACTGCAGTCTGTGGAGGCTTGCTCTGTGTGGCCCACTCTCTCCCCTCCACAGCCCTCCATCAGTCACCCCCAGTCCTCCTCACCCCCAGCCTCCGGCTCAGCGGGCTCGAGGTGTCGGAGCCGAGAGAGGAGGAGCCAGGCACGTTGCTCCAGGTCTGAGCCTGGCACGTTGAGCCCTACGTATGCCAGTAGTGTCTTTAGGCAGGGAAATTCTGGGGGCAGGAAGAAATCTTCAGGGTAGTGGCCCAGCCAAGTGCCCAGGATGGAGGAGATGGCCCTGGGGACAGACAGGTGGGCAGAGGAGTCAGAGGACAGGGCACCTCCCACACGGATGCCCCAGGGAACCCCTGTGGGAACCTGGGCCCCTGGGTCCCCGGCTCCCGGCTCTCAGAGCCCATTCCTACTCCATGTCCACATTTGGGCTGACCCAAAGCCTCTGTGAGTGGGAGCCCTTGACCCCTGGTGTGACCATTTCTGTCCTCCAAGCGGAAGCTGGACACCCTGCTCAGTCTCCCTGCCCACTTGCCACGTGACTTCCACTGCATGTGGGCAGGGAGGGGTGGCGTGTCTGCCGTGGTCTTTGCCCTCAGGGCACACTAGTGCTCTGTGACTGTCCAACCAAGGAGGGAACAAAGGGACTCTGTCCCATCCCTGGCCTTCCCAGGACCCTCCCGAAACCTCCCACTTCCCCTCCCGTGCCTACGTGCTGCCTCGTTCAGTAGGTGCCAGGAGAGGGTGTCCTTCCGTGGACGCTAATCTCCCACTGGGTGGGGGACGTCCAGTCCCTGAGCTCTCCCTGGGTCTCCTGAGTACCTGCTGAGCACCCAGTGTCGACGTTCCACCAGATGTGTGGAAGCCATGCCCTTTGTTGTGGGTCCCAGGATTGGGGTAGAGACAGGGCTGGGAGGCGGCGGGGATGGGAAATGACTCTGTTAGGGGCTGAGGCTGCCCTCCAGCCCCCTCTGCTCTCCCACAGTGCCCACACCCCACCCAGGGCTCCTCAGGACCCCTTTCCTCTTCTGCAGAAGCAGCCCTCAGACCTGGACCCTCTCACAGGAATTGCAGATGTGTGGGATGAGGGTCCAGCAGCCCCCAGAACACAGTCCCCTTACTGCCCTCTCGAAGAAGGAAGGGGCCTCTGCATTAGCCAAAGCTCACTCACATGCCCCGCTGCTCGCGGGCTCCGCCGATCTCGTCCCAGGAAGAGAGGACGCATCCTTAGCTAGAGGAGGCCAGAGGGGTGGGGGGGGCGATCAGATGAAATGCCCTGTTACCCCCCCCCCCCCCACTCTCATCATACCTAGGGTCACTGTCTGAATGCTGACTAGAATGGAGCGCTAACCGTAACCCTAGATCGGCCACCAAGGGTCCCTTCCCAAGGGGTCTGGCGCTGCAACGCCAGGGATTGGGGACCCCCGAGCCCCAGTGCCGCACTCACACTGCCGCCCCGCCACCACCCGGGCTGCTAGAGGCGCCACGGGTCATTCAGGGAGGGAGAACGGGCAGGGCCCTCCGAGCCCCATTCGACCTTCGAAGGCCCCTCGCCCCAAAACGCTTGGGCCCACGCTCCCGCTCGCCAGCGCCCTCACCTCGGCCCGCTCCTCCGCTCGCCGCGCTGCTGGAGGAGCAGGCATGATGGCCTCCTGGGGGCAAACCCTAACCCTAGGTAGGCCCTCGAGGGGCCTATTCAAGGGGCCTGGCGCCGCAACGCCGGGGATTGGGGACCCCCGAGTCCCAGCGCCGGACTCACCCTGCTGCCCCACCGCCACTTGGGCCACTAAGGGTGCGGCCAGTCATTCAGGGCAGGAGAACGGGCAGGGTCCTCCGAGCCCCCGATTACCTTCGAAGGCCCCCTGGGCCAAAACGCTTGGGCTCATGCTCCCTCTCTCCAGCGCGTTCCCCTCGGCCCCACCCCCCCCGCCCGCCACACGGCCGGTGGATGCTGCCTGCCCGCGTCCTGGGGGCTAATCCTAATCCTAGGTGGGCCCCCGAGGGGCCCCTCCCAAGGGTCCTGGCACCGCAACTCCGGGCATTGGGGACCCCCGATCCCCAGGGCAAGACTAACACTGCTGCCCCTCCACCACCTGGCCACTAGGGGCGCTGCCGCTCATTCAGGGCTGGAGAAAGGGCAGGGCCCTCTGAGCCCCCGCCCACCTTGGATGGCCCCCCATTCAAAAGCTCTTGGGCCCACGTTCCCACTAGTCAGTGCCCTCACCACAACCGGCCCCTCCGCGCGAAAGACAGCAGGCTGATCGGACCTGCCGGCCACCTGGGGGTAACCTTAACCCTAGGGCGGTCCCCGAAGGGCCCCTCCCAAAGGGTCTTGCGCTGCCCTGCCTGGGATCCTGGACGTCCTAGCCCCAGGGCCGGACTCACGCTGCAACCCGCTGGCACCTGGGCTGCTAGGGGCCCCGCCGGTCACTCAGGCGAGAGAAGGGGCAGGGCCCTCCGAGACCCTGATGACCTTCGAAGGCCCCCGCGCCAAAACGGTTGGGTCCACGCTCCCACTCCTCAGCACCCTCAGCTCGGCCTACCCCTCTGCTCGCCGCACATCCAGCAGGTCGGGCTTGCCGGCCTCCCGGGGGCTAACACTAACTCTAGGTGGGCTGCTGAGGAGCCCCACCCAAGGGGCCTGGCGCCTCAACGCCAGAGATTGGGGACCCGAGACCCAGCGCCGGACTCACCCTGCAGCCCCCCGCCACCTGGGCCGCTAGGGGGCGCGCCAGTCATTCAGGGCGTGAGAAAGGGCAGGGCCCTCTGAGCCGCAGGCAACATTCGAACCCCCCCCCCCCCCCGCTCCAAAATGTTTGAGCCCAGGCTCCAACTCGCCAGCGCCCTCACTCTGCCCGCCCCTCCACTCGCTGCACAGCGGGCATTTCGGGCCTGCCGGCACCCTTCTTGCTAACCCTAACCCTAGGTCAGTCCCCGAGAGGCCCCTGACAAGGGGCCTGGGGCTGTAACGCTGGGGATTGGGGACCCCCAAGCCCCAGGGCCAGACTAACACTGCTGCCGTCCACCACCTGGGCCACTAGGGGCGCTGTCTCTCATTCAGGGCTGGAGAAGGGGCAGGGACCTCCAAGCCCCCGCGGACCTTCGATGGCCCCCCGCCCCAAAGCGCTTGGGCCCACGTTCCCACTCCTCAGCGCCCTCAGCTCGGCCTGCCCCTCCGCTTGCTGCACATCCAGCAGATCGGGCTTGCCGACCTCCTGGGGGCTAACCCGAGCTCTAGGTGGGCTCCTGAGGGGCCCCATCCATGGGGCCTGGCGCCCTAACGCCGGGGATTAGGAACCTCCGAACCCCAGCACTGGACTCACCCTGCAGCCCACCGCCACCTGGGCCGTAGGGGCGCCACTGGTCATTCAGGCCTGGAGAACGGGTAGGGCCCTCCGAGTCCCCGGCTAGCTTCGAAGGCCCGCGCGACAAAACCTGTGGGGAGGGGTCCCGCTTGCCAGCTACCTCTCCTCGGCCTGCCCAACCGCGAGCCACACAGCCAGGGGATTGGTCCTGAAGGCCTCCTGGGGGCTAACCCAAACCCTAGGTCGGTCCCTGATGGGCCCCTCCCAAGGGGCTTGGCGACCCAACGCCTGGGTTGGGAACCACCGAACCCCAGCGGTGGAATCACCCTGCAGCCCCCCGCCACTCCGGCCGCTAGGGGCGCCGCTGGTAATTCAGGCGGGAGAAGGAGCAGGCCCTTCCTAGCCCCTGATGACCTTCGAAGGCCCCCGCGCCAAAACGGTTGGGCCCACGCTCCCACTCCTCAGCACCCTCAGCTCGGCCTACCCCTCTCCTCGCCACACATCCAGCAGGTCGGGCTTGCCGGCCTCCCGGGGGCTAACACTAACTCTAGGTGGGCTCTTGAGGGGCCCCACCCAAGGGACCTGGCGCCTCAACGCCGGAGATTGGGGACCCGAGACCCAGCGCCGGACTCATCCTGCAGCCCCCCGCCACCTGGGCCGCTAGGGGGCCCGCGGGTCATTCCGGGCGTGAGAACGGGCAGGGCCCTCTGTGCCCCAGACAACCTTCGAAGGCCCCCCCCCCCCGTCCAAAATGTTTGGGCCCAGGCTCCAGCTCGCCAGTGCCCTCACTCCGCCCGCCCCTCCACTCGCTGCACAGTGGGCATTTCGGGCCTGCCGGCATCCTTCTTGCTAACCCTAACCCTAGGTCAGTCCCCGAGAGGCCCCTGACAAGGGGCCTGGGGCTGCAACGCTGGGGATTGGGGACCCCCGAGCCCCAGGGCCAGACTAACACTGCTGCCGTCCACCACCTGGGCCACTAGGGGCGCTGTCTCTCATTCAGGGCTGGAGAAGGGGCAGGGCCCTCCGAGCCCCCGCGGACCTTCGATGGCCCCCCGCCCCAAAGCGCTTGGGCCCACCTTCCCACTCCTCAGCGCCCTCAGCTCGGCCTGCCCCTCCGCTCGCTGCACATCCAGCAGATCGGGCTTGCCGGACTCCTGGGGGCTAACCCGAGCTCTAGGTGGGCTCCTGAGGGGCCCCATCCATGGGGCCTGGCGCCCTAACGCCGGGGATTGGGAAGCTCCAAACCCCAGCACTGGACTCACCCTGCAGCCCACCGCCACCTGGGCCGTAGGGGCGCCACCGGTCATTCAGGGCGGGAGAACGGGTAGGGCCCTCCGAGTCCCCGGCGAGCTTCGAAGGCCCCGTGCGCCAAAACACTTGGGCCCTCGCTCCGTCTCTCCAGCGCCCTCCCTTCCGCCCCACCCCCTGCTCGCCACACCGCCGGTGGATCCTGCCTGCCGGTGTCCTGAGGGCTAATCCTAATCCTAGGTGGGCCCCTGAAGAGCCCCTCCCAAGGGGCCTGGCACCGCAACTCCAGGCATTGGGGACCCCCAGCCCCAGGGCAAGACTAACACTGCTGCCCTTCCACCACCTGGGCACTAGGGGCGCTGCCGCTCATTCAGGGCTGGAGAAGGGGCAGGGCCCTCTGAGCCCCCGCCTACCTTTGATGGCCCCCCGCCCCAAAGCGCTTGGGCCCATGTTCCCACCAGTCAGCGCCCTCACCTCAAGCGGACCCTCCGCTCGAAAGACAGCAGGCGGATCGGACCTGCCGGCCACCTGGGGGTAACCTTAACCCTAAAGCGGTCCCCGAGGGGCCCCTCCCAAGGGGCCTTGCGCAGCCACGCCGGGGATCCTGGACGTCTTAGCCCCAGGGCCGTACTCACCCTGCAGCCCCCTGGCACCCGGGCTGCTAGGGGCACCGCCGGTCATTCAGGCGGGAGAAGGGGCAGGGCCCTCCTATCCCCGACCTCCTTCGAAGGCCCCCGCGCCAAAACCTGTGGGCCCACGGTCCCGCTCTCCAGCTCCCTCCCCTCGGCCCGCCCCACCGCGAGCCACACAGCCAGGGGATTGGGCCTGAAGGCCTCGTGGGGGCTAACGCAATCCCTAGATGGGTCCCCGAGGGGCCCATCCCAAGGGGCTTGGCGCCCCAACGCCGGCTTTTGGGAACCTCCAAACCCCAGCGCTGGACTCACCCTGCAGCCCCCCGCCACCCGGGCCGCTAGGGGCGCCCCCAGTCATTCTGGCCGGAGAAGGGGCAGGGCCCTCCGAGCCCCCGCCGACCTTCGATGGCCCCCCCTCCCCAAAGGGCTTGGGCCCACGTTCCCACTCGTCAGCGCCCTCACCTCAACCCGCCCCTCCGCTCGAAACACAGCAGGCGGATTGGACCTGCCGGACTCCTGGGGGCTAATCTGAACCCTAGGTGGGTCCCCGAGGGGCCCATCCCAAGGGACTTGGCGACCCAACGCCGTGGATTGGGAACCACGGAACCCCAGCGGTGGAATCGCCCTGCAGCCCCCCACCACTCCGGCCGCTAGGGGCGCCGCCGGTCATTCAGGCGGGAGAAGGAGCAGGGCCCTCCTAGCCCCTGATGACCTTCGAAGGCCCCCGCGCCAAAACGGTTGGGCCCACGCTCCCACTCCTCAGCACCCTCAGCTCGGCCTACCCCTCTGCTCGCCGCACATCCAGCAGGTCGGGCTTGCTGGCCTCCCGGGGGCTAACACTAACACTAGGTGGGCTCCTGAGGGGAACCACCCAAGGGGCCTGGCGCCTCAACGCTGGAGATTGGGTACCCGAGACGCAGCGCCGGACTCACCCTGCAGCCCCCCGCCACCTGGGCCGCTAGGGCGCCCGCCGATCATTCAGGGCGTGAGAACGGGCAGGGCCCTCTGTGCCCCAGGCAACCTTCGAAGACCCCCCCCCTCCAAAATGTTTGGGCCCAGGCTCCAGCTCGCCGGTGCCCTCACTCCGCCCGCCCCTCCACTCGCTGCACAGCGGGCATTTCGGGCCTGCCGGCATCCTTCTTGCTAACCCTAACCCTAGGTCAGTTCCCGAGAGGCCCCTGACAAGGGGCCTGGGGCTGTAACGCTGGGGATTGGGGACCCCCGAGCCCCAGGGCCAGACTAACACTGCTGCCGTCCACCACCTGGGCCACTAGGGGCGCTGTCTCTCATTCAGGGCTGGAGAAGGGGCAGGGCCCTCCGAGCCCCCGCGGACCTTCGATGGCCCCCCCGCCCCAAAGCGCTTGGGCCCACGTTCCCACTCCTCAGCGCCCTCAGCTCGGCCTGCCCCTCCGCTCGCTGCACATCCAGCAGATCGGGCTTGCCGGACTCCTGGGGGCTAACCCGAGCTCTAGGTGGGCTCCTGAGGGGCCCCATCCATGGGGCCTGGCGCCCTAACGCCGGGGATTGGGAACCTCCGAACCCCAGCACTGGACTCACCCTGCAGCCCACCGGCACCTGGGCCGTAGGGGCGCCACCGGTCATTCAGGCCTGGAGGACGGGTAGGGCCCTCCGAGTCCCTGGCTAGCTTCGAAGGCCCCCGCGCCAAAACCTGTGGGGAGGGGTCCCGCTTGCCAGCTCCCTCCCCTCGGCCCGCCCCACAGCGAGTCACACAGCCAGGGGATTGGTCCTGAAGGCCTCCTGGGGGCTAACCCAAACCCTAGGTGGGTCCCCGAGGGGTCCCTCCCAAGGGGCTTGGCGACCCAACGCCTGGGTTGGGAACCACCGATCCCCAGCGGTGGAATCGCTCTGCAGCCCCCCACCACTCCGGCCGCTAGGGGCGCCGCCAGTCATTCAGGCGGGAGAAGGAGCAGGGCCCTCCTAGCCCCTGATGACCTTCGAAGGCCCCCGCGCCAAAACGGTTGGGCCCACGCTCCCACTCCTCAGCACCCTCAGCTCGGCCTACCCCTCTGCTCACCGCACATCCAGCAGGTCGGGCTTGCCGGCCTCCCGGGGGCTAACACTAACACTAGGTGGGCTCCTGAGGGGCCCCACCCAAGGGGCCTGGCGCCTCAAGGCCGGAGATTGGGAACCCAAGACGTAGCGCCGGACTCAGTCTGCAGCCCACCGCCACCTGGGCCGCTAGGGCGCCCGCCGATCATTCCGGGCGTGAGAACGGGCAGGGCCCTCTGTGCCCCAGACAACCTTCGAAGGCCCCCCCTCCCCGGTCCAAAATGTTTGGACCCAGGCTCCAGCTCGCCAGTGCCCTCACTCCGCCCGCCCCTCCACTCGCTGCACAGCGGGCATTTCGGGCCTGCCGGCATCCTTCTTGCTAACCCTAACCCTAGGTCAGTCCCCGAGAGGCCCCTGACAAGGGGCCTGGGGCTGCAACGCTGGGGATTGGGGACCCCCGAGCCCCAGGGCCAGACTAACACTGCTGCCGTCCACCACCTGGGCCACTAGGGGCGCTGTCTCTCATTGAGGGCTGGAGAAGGGGCAGGGCCCTCCGAGCTCCCGCGGACCTTCGATGGCCCCCCACCCCAAAGCGCTTGGGCCCACGTTCCAACTCCTCAGTGCCCTCGGGTCGGCCTGCCCCTCCGCTCTCTGCACATCCAGCAGATCGGGCTTGCCGGACTCCTGCGGGCTAACCCGAACTCTAGGTGGCATCCTGAGGGGCCCCATCCAAGGGGCCTGGCGCCCTAACACCGGGGATTGGGAAGCTCCAAACCCCAGCACTGGACTCACCCTGCAGCCCACCGTCACCTGGGCCGTAGGGGCGCCACCGGTCATTCAGGGCGGGAGAACGGGTAGGGCCCTCCGAGTCCCCGGCGAGCTTCGAAGGCCCCGTGCGCCAAAACACTTGGGCCCTCGCTCCGTCTCTCCAGCGCCCTCCCCTCCGCCCCACCCCCGCTCGCCACACCACCGGTGGACCTGCCTGCCGGCGTCCTGAGGGCTAATCCTAAACCTAGGTGGGCCCCCGAGGAGCCCCTCCCAAGGGGCCTGGCACCGCAACTCCAGGCATTGGGGACCCCTGGCCCCAGGGCAAGACTAACACTGCTGCCCCTCCACCCCCTGGGCACTAGGGGAGCTGCCGCTCATTCAGGGCTGGAGAAGGGGCAAGGCCCTCTGAGCCCCCGCCCACATTTGATGGCCACCAGCCCCAAAGCGCTTGGGCCCACGTTCCCACCAGTCAGCGCCCTCACCTCAAGCGGACCCTCCGCTCGAAAGCCAGCAGGCGGATTGGACCTACGGGCCACCTGGGGGTAACCTTAACCCTAGGGCGGTCCCCGAGGGGCCCCTCCCAAGGGGCCTTGCGCAGCCACGCCGGGGATCCTGGACGTCTTAGCCCCAGGGCCGTACTCACCCTGCAGCCCCCTGGCACCCGGGCTGCTAGGGGCACCGCCGGTCATTCAGGCGGGAGAAGGGGCAGGGCCCTCCTATCCCCAACCTCCTTCGAAGGCCCCCGCACCAAAACCTGTGGGCCCACGGTCCCGCTCTCCAGCTCCCTCCCCTCGACCCGCCCCACCGCGAGCCACACAGCCAGTGGATAGGGTGTGAAGGCCTCCTGGGGGCTAACCCAAACCCTAGGTGGGTCCCCGAAGGGCCCATCTCAAGGGGCTTGGCGCCCCAACACCGGCGATTGGGAACCCCTGAGTCCCAGCGCCGGACTCACCCTGCCGCCCAACCGCGACGCGGGCTGGTACGGGCGCCGCCGGTCATTCAGGGTGGGAGAAGGGTCAGGGTCTCGAGCCCCGGCGGATTTGGAAGGCCCCAGCACAAAAACGCTTGAACCCAAGCTCCCCTCTGCCAGGGCCCTCACCCTAGCCAGCCCCTACGCTCTCCGCACAGCCGGCGGATCGGGCCTGAAGGTCTCCAGGGGGCTAACCCTAACCCTAGGTCGGCCCCCTAGGGGCCCCTCCCAAGGGGCCTGCTGCCGCAACGCCGGGGATGGGGGACCCCCAAGCCCCAGCGCTGGATTCACCCTGCCGCCACACTGCCAACCGGGCCTCAAGGGGCGCCGCCGGTCATCCAGGGAGGGAGAAGGGCAGGGCCCTCCGAGCCCCCGGCGACCTTCGAAGGCCACCAGCTCCAAAGAGCTTGGACCCACGCTCCTACTCAACAGCGCTCTCACCTCTGCGCGCCCCTCCACTCAAGGCACAGCCAGCGGATTGGGCCTGCCAGACTCCTAGGGCCTAACTGTAACCCGAGGTCGGCCCCAGAGGGGCGCCTCCCAAGGGACCTGCCGCCGCAGCGCCAGGAACTGGGGACCCCCGAGCCCCAGAGCTGGACTCACCCTGCACCTCTGTCGCCACCTGCCCCTCTAGGGGTGCCGCCACTCATTCAGGATGAGAGAAGGAGCAGGGTCCTCCGACCCTGTTGACCTTCGAAGGCCACCCGGGCCAAAACACTGGGTTCCATGCTCTCGCTCGCCAGTGCGCTCAACTCCGGCTGTTCCTCCGCTCACCGCACACCCAGCGGATCGGGCTAGCCGGCCTCCTGGGTACTAACCCTAACGCTAGGATGGGCCCGGAGGGGCCCCTCCGAAGGCGCCTGGCGCCGCAACGCCTGGGTTGGGGTCCCCCAAGCCCTAGCTCCAGACTCACCCTGCCGCCAGGCCTCCACCCAGGCCGCGAGGGGCACCGCCGGTATTTCAGTATGGGAGAACGTGCAGGGCCCTCCGAGCCCCCAGCGACCTTCGAAGGCCCCCGCGCCAAAACGCTTGGGCCCACGCTCCCGCTCCCCAGGGCCCTCACCTCGGCCCGCCCCTCCGCTCACCGCACAGCTGGTGGGTTTGGCCTCCCGGCCTCCTTGGGGCTAAACCTAACCCTAGGTCTGCCCCCGAGGGGGCCCTCCCAAGGGGCCTGGTGCCGCAACACCGGGGACTGGGGACCCCGAGCCCCAGGGCTGGACTCACCCTGCCACCCCCCGTCACCCGGGCTGCTAAGTCACCGCCGTTCATTCAGGCGGGAGAATGATCAGGGCCCTCCGAAACCCCAGCAACATTCGAAGGCAAACCGGGGCAAAATGCTGGGTTCCACGCTCCCGCACGCCAGCCCCCTCAATTCTGGCCGTCCCTCCGCTCACTGCACACCCAGCGGATCGGGCTAACCGGCCTCCTGGGGGCTCACCCTAACCCTAGGTCGGCCCCCGAGGGGCCCCTCCCAAGGCGCCTGGTGCTGTAACGCCGGGGTTGGGGTCCCCCAAGCCCTAGTTCCAGACTCACCCTGCCGCCAGGCCTCCACCCAGGTCGCTAGGGGCGCCGCCGGTATTTCAGTACCGGATAACGTGCAGGGACCTCCAAGTCCCCGGAGACCTTCGAGGTCCCCCCGCGCCAAAACACTTGGGCCCTCGCTCCCGCTCGCCAGCGCCCTCAACTCGGGCCGTTCCTCTGCTCACCCCACACCCAGCGGATCGAGCTAGCCGGCTTCCTGGCGGCTAACACTAACCCTAGGTCGGCCCCCGAGGGGCCCATCCCAAGGCGCCTGGCGCCGCCACGCCGGGGATTGGGGTCCCCCATGCCCCAGCACCGGACTCACCCTGCTACCCCCGCCTCCACCCAGGCCTCTAGGTGCTCCCCCGGTCTTTCAGGGCAGGAGAACGTGCCGGGCCCTCCGAGCCCCCAGAGAACTTCGAAGGCCCCCCCGCCAAAACGCTTGGGACCATGCTAACGCTTCCCAGCGCCCTCACCTTGGCCCGCCCCTCCGCTCGCCACATACCCAGTGGATGGGGCCTCCTGACCTCCTTGGGGCGAAACCTACCCCTACGTCCTTCCTGGAGGGGCCTATCCCAAGGGGCCTGGCGCCACAACCACGGGGATTGGGGACCCCCGAGCCCCAGCGCCGGACTCACCATGCCGCCCCGCCTCCATCCCGGCCGCTAAGGGCGCCGCCGGTCATTCAAGGCGGGAGAACGGACAGGACCCTACGAGCCCCCGGCGACCTTCGAAGGCCCCCCGCAGTAAAAGGCCTGGGCACACGGTCCCACTCACCAGTTCCCTCACCTCGGCCCGCCCCTCCCCTCGCTGCACAGGCGGCAGATCGGGCCTGCTGTCCTCCTGTGGGCTAACCCTAACCCTAGGTCGGCCCCCTAGGGGCCCCTCCCAAGGGGCAAGGCGCCGCAATGCTGGGAATTCAGGACCCCCGAGCCCCAAAGCCAGACTCACCCTGCCGCCCCGCCGTCACCCGGGCCGTTGGCGGCGCCTCCGGTCATTCAGGGCGGGAGAACCGGCAGGGGGCTCCGAACCCCTGGAGACATTCGAAGGACCCCCGCGCCAAAACGCTTGGGCCCACGCTTCCACTCGCCAGCGCCCTCACCTCGGCTGGCCCCTCCGCTTGCCGCACATCCAGCGGAAAGGTCCTGCAGGCCTCCAGGAGGTAACCCTAACGCTAGGTCGGCCCCCGAAGAGCCTCTCCCAAGGGGCCTGGCACCGCAACGCCGGGGATTGGGGACCCCTGAGCCCAAGCGCCGGACTCACCCTGCCCTCCCACCGCCACCTGGGCCGCTAGGGGTGCCGCCGTTCATTCAGGTGGGAGGAGGAACAGAGCCCTCCGAGCCCCCATTGACCTTCTAAGGCCACCCGCGCCAAAACGCTGGGGTCCACGCTACCGCTCGCCATCGCCCTGACCTCGGCCCGCCCTGCCACTCACCGCACAGCCGGCGGATAGAGCCTGTGGGGCTCCTAGGGGCTAACCCTACCCTAGGTCCGCCCACGAGGGGCCCCACCCAAGGCGCTTGGCGCCGCAATGCTGGGGATTGGGGTCCCCCAAGCCCCAGCGCCGGACTTACCCTGCCGCCCTGCCATCACCCGGGGCTGCTAAGGACTCCGCCGGTCATTCAGGGCGGGAGAAAGGGCAGGGCCCTCCGAGTCCACGGCGACCTTTGAGGCCTTCGCACGAAAAAGCCTCAGCCCACGCTCCCGCTCGCCAGCGCCCTCACCTCAGCCTGCCCCTCTGCTCGCCGCAGAGCCAGTGGATTGGGCCTCCCGGCCTCCTTGGGGATAAACCTCACCCAAGGTCGGCCCCCGAGGGGCCCCTCCCAAGGGACCTGGCGCCGCAACGCCGGGGATTGGGAACCCCCGAGCCCCAGCTGCCGACTCACCATGCTCCCCCGCCGGCAACTGGGCCGTTAGGGGCGCCGCCGGTCATTCAGGGCGGGAGACTGGGCAGGGCTTCCTGAGCCCCGGCCACATTCGAAGGGCCCCCGCACCAAAACTCATGGGCCCACGCGCCTGCTGGCCAATGCCCTCACCTAGTTCCGCCGCTCCGCTCGCTGCACAGGTGGCGGATCGGGCCTGCCGGCCTCCTGGGGGTTAACCCTATCCATCGGTCGGCCCCCGAAAGGCCCCTCCTTCCCAAGGTGCCTGGCGCCGCAACGCCGGGGATTGGGGACCCCCGAGCCCCAGCGCCGGACACACCCTGCCGCCCCACCGCCACGCGGGCTGGTACGGGCGCCGCCGGCCATTCAGGGTGGGAGAAGGGTCAGGGTCTCCGAGCCCCGGCGGATTTCGAAGGCCCCAGCACAAAAACGCTTGAGCCCACGCTCCCCTCTGCCAGGGCCCTCACCCTAGCCAGCCCCTCCGATCTCCGCACAGCCGGCGGATCGGGACTGCTGGTCTCCTGGGGGCTAACCATAACCCTAGGTCGGTCCGCTAGTGGCGCCTCCCAAGGGGCCTGGCGCCGCAACACCGGGGATTGGGGAACCCCGAGCCCCAGAACGGGACTCACCCTGCTGCACCGCAGCCACCAGGGCTACTAGGGGCGCCGCCCGTCATTCAGGGCGGGAAATGGGCAGGGTCCTCCGAGGCCCCTGCAACCTTCCTAAGGCCCCCGCGCCAAAACGCTTGGGCCCACGCTCCCGCTCACCAGCGCCCTCACCTCGCCCCGCCCCTCCGTTCTCTGCACAGCCGGTGGATCGGGCCCCAGCCTCCTTTGGGCTAACCTCAACCCTAGGTCGGCTCCCGAGGGGCCCATCCCAAGGGGCCTGGCGCCGCCACGCGGGTGATTGGGGACCCCCGAGCACCAGGGCTGAACTCACCCTGCCGCCCCGCTGTGACCCGGATCGCTAGGGGCACCGTCCTCATTATGGGCTGGGGAACGGGCAGGGCCCTCTGAGCCCCCGGTGACCTTCGAAGGCCCGACACGCCAAAACGCTTGGGCCCCCGCTCCCGCTCGCCAGCGCCCTCACCTCGCCCCGCCCCTCCGTTCTCTGCACAGCCGGCGGATCGGGCCCCGGCCTCCTTTGGGCTAACCTCAACCCTAGGTCGGCCCCCGAGGGACCCCTCCCAAGGGGCCAGGCGCCACCATGTCGGGGCATTTGGACCCCTGAGCCCTACTCCAGACTCACCCTGCCGCCCCGCCGCCACCCGGGACGCTAGGGGCGCCACCGGTCATTCAGGGAGGGAGTACGGGCAGGGCCCTCCGAGCCCCCGATGACCTTCGAAGGCCCCCCGCACCAAAACGCTTGGGCCTAAGCTCCCGCTCGCCAGCGCCCTCACCTCGGCTCACCCCTCCCCTCGCCGCACAGCCGGCCAATCGGGCCTGCCGGCCTCCTTTGGGCTAACGATAACCCTAGCTCGGCCCCCGAGGGACCCCTCCCAAGGGGCCTGGCAATGCCACGCCGGGTATTGGGGACCCCCGAGCCCGAGCTCCGGACTCACCCTGCCTCCCCGCCGCCACCCTGGCCGCTAGGGAGCCGCCGGGCATTCAGGGCGGGAGAACTTGCTGGGCCCTCTGAGCCCCCGGTGAGCTTCGAAGGCCCCCCATGCCAAAACGCTTGGGCCCACGCTCCCGCTTGCCAGCGCATTCACGTCGGCCCACCCCTCTGCTCGCTGCACAGCCGGCGGATTGGGCCTGCCGGCCTCCTTTGGGCTAACACTCACCATATGTCGGCCCCCGAGGGACCCCTCCCAAGTGCCTGGAGCCACCGCGCCGGGGATCGGGGACCACTGAGCCCCAGCTCCAGACTCATCCGGCCGACACGCCGCCACCCTGGCCGCTAGGGGCGCCACCGGTCATTTAGGGTGTGAGAATGGGCAGGGCCCTCCAAGCCCCCAGCGACAATCCAAGGCCCCCCGTGCCAAAACGCCTGGGCCCACGCTCCCCCTCGCCAGCGCCCTCACCTCGGCCGCCCCTCTGCTCGCCGCACAGCCGGCGGTTCGGGCCTGCCGGCCTCCTTTGGGCTAACCCTAAACCTAGGTCGGCCCCAGAGGAGCCCCTCCCAAGGGGCCTGGCGCCGCCACGCTGGGGATTGGGGACACCCGAACCCCACCGCCGGACGCACTCTGCCGCTCCTCACCACCCGGCCCGCTAGGGGCGCCGTCCTCATTCAGGGCGTTAGAACGGGCAGGGCCCCCCGAGCCCCCGGCGACCTTCGAAGGTCCCCCGCGACAAAACGCTTGGGGCCATGCTCCCGCTCGCCAGCGCCCTCACCTCGGCTAGCCCCTCCGCATGTGGCAGAGCCGGCGGATAGGGCCTGCCAGCCTCCTGGGGGCTAACCCGAACCCTAGGTCGGCCCCAAGGGGCCCCTCCCAAGGGGCCTATCGCTACAATGCCTGGGATTGGTGACGCCGGAGTCCGAGCGCGGGACTCACCGTGCCGCCCCGCCGCCACCCGGGCCGGTAGGAGAGCTGTCGGTCATTCAGGGCAGAACAACGGACAGGGCCCTCGGAGCCCCCAGCGCCGTTTGAAGGCCCTCCGCGCCAAAACCCTTGGGCCCACGCTCCCGCTCGCCAGCACCATCACTTCAGCCCACCCTCCGCTCCCTGCACAGCCGGCGGATTGGGCCTGACGGCCTCCTGGGGGCTAACCCTAACCCAAGCTCGATCCCTCGAGGGGCCCATCCCAAGGGGCCTGGTGCCGCAACGCCAGGGATTCGGGACCCACAAGCCCCAGCGCCAGACTCACCCTCCCGCCCCGCTGCCACCCGGGCCTCTAGGGGCACCGCCGGTCATCCAGGGCGGGAGAACGGGCAGGGCTTCTTGAGCCCCGGCGACCTTCGAAGGCCCCCCGCGCCAAAACTCATGGGCCTACGCTACCGCTCGCCAGCGCCCTCACCTCGGCCCTCCCCTCTGCTCACCGCACAGCCGGTGGATTGGGCCTGCGGCCTCCTGGGGGCTAACCATAACCCTAGGTCAGCCTCCGAGGG
Source organism: Ursus arctos (assembly GCF_023065955.2). Classification (NCBI taxonomy): domain Eukaryota; kingdom Metazoa; phylum Chordata; class Mammalia; order Carnivora; family Ursidae; genus Ursus; species Ursus arctos. The sequence continues at coordinate 24,074 of NW_026622839.1, read as the reverse complement.
GCCCCTGCGAAGGGGCCTGGTGCCGCAACACCGGGAATTGGGAACTCCCCAACCCCAGCGACGGACTCACCCTGTCACCCTGCCGCCACCCGGGCCCCAGGGGCGCTGCAGGTCATTCAGGGCGGGAAAACGGGCAGGGTCCTCCGATCCCCCGGCGACCTTCGAAGGCTTCCCGCGCCAAAACGCTTCGGCCAAGCTCCCGCTCGCCCGCGCCCTCCCCTCGGCCCTCCCCTCACTCGCCGCACAGCTAGCACGTCGGGCCTGCCGGCCTCCTGGGGGCTAACTGTAACCTTAGGTCGGCCCCCGAGGGGCCACTACCAAGGGTCTGCCCCCGCAACGCCGGGGATTGGGGACCCCCAAGCCCCAGTGCCGGGCTCACCCTGCCGCCCCGCCCCTCCGGGCCGCTAGTAGCGCCGCTGGTCATTCAGGGCAGGAGACCGGGTTGGGCCCTCTGAACCCCCGATGACCTTCGAAGGCCCCCCGTGCCAAAACGCTTGGGTCCACATTCTTGCTCTCAAGCGCCCTCACCTGGGTCCACCCCTCCGCTCGCCTCACAGCCGGCGGATCGGGCCTGCTGGCCCCCTGGGGGCTAACAATAACCCTTGGTCGGCCCCCTAGAGCCCTTCCAAAGGGGTCTGGCGCCCCAACGCCGAGGATTGGGGACCCCCAAGCCCCAGCGCCCAAGTCACCCTAACACCCCTCCTCCACCCGGGCCGCTAGGGGAGCCGCCGGTCATTCAGGGCAGAAGAACGTACAGGGCCCTCCAAGCCCCCAGCGACTTTCGAAGGACCCCCGCGCCAAAACGCCTGAGCCCACGCTCCCGCTCGCCAGCGGCCTCACCTCCGCCCGCCTCTCCGCTTGCCGCAGAGCTGGCGGATCGGGCTTCCGGCCTCCTGGGGGCTAAATCTAACCCTAGCTCCATCCCTCGAGGGGCCCCTCCCAAGGGGCCTGGTGCCGCAACGCCAGGGATTCGGGACCCACAAGCCCCAGCGCCAGACTCACCTTCCCGCCCCGCTGCCACCCGGGCCTCTAGGGGCACCGCCGGTCATCCAGGGCGGGAGAACGGGCAGGGTGCTCCGAGCCCCTGGTGACCTTCAAAGGCCCCCGCACCAAAACGCTTGGGCCCACGCTCCTGCTCTTCAGCGCCCTCACCTCGGCCTGCCCCTCCGCTCGCCACACAGCTGGCAGATCGGGCCTGCCGGCCTCCTGGGGGCTAACCCTAACCCTAGCTCACCCTCGGAGGGGCTCATCCCAAGGTGCCTGGAGCGGCAATGCCGGGCATTGGAGACCCACGAGCCACAGTGCTGGACTCACCGTGCTGCCCCGCCGCCACACAGGCCGCTAGTGGCACCACCGGTCATTCAGGGCGGGAGAACGGGAAGGGCCCTTGGAGCCCCCGGCCTCTTTCGAAGGCCCCCCGCGCCAGAAAGCTTGCGCCTACTCTCCCGGTAGCCAGTGCCCTCACCTCGGCCCGCCCCTCCGCTCGCCGCACAGCCGGCGGATAGGGCCCGCCAGCCTCCTGGGGGCTAACCCTATCCCTACGTCGGCCCCCGAGAGGCCCCTCCCAACGGGCCTGGCACCGCAACACCGGGCTTGGGGACCGCTAGCCCCAGCATCCGACTCACCATGCTCCCCCGCCGGCAACTGACCCACTAGGGGCACCGCCGGACATTCAGTGCGGGAGAACGGGCAGGGCTTCTTGAGCCCCGGCGACCTTCGAAGGCCCCCCGCGCCAAAACTCATGGGCCTACGCTACCGCTCGCCAGCGCCCTCACCTCGGCCCTCCCCTCTGCTCACCGCACAGCCGGTGGATTGGGCCTGCGGCCTCCTGGGGGCTAACCATAACCCTAGGTCAGCCTCCGAGGGGCCCCTGCGAAGGGGCCTGGTGCCGCAACACCGGGAATTGGGAACTCCCCAACCCCAGCGACGGACTCACCCTGTCACCCTGCCGCCACCCGGGCCCCAGGGGCGCTGCAGGTCATTCAGGGCGGGAAAACGGGCAGGGTCCTCCGATCCCCCGGCGACCTTCGAAGGCTTCCCGCGCCAAAACGCTTCGGCCTAGCTCCCGCTCGCCCGCGCCCTCCCCTCGGCCCTCCCCTCACTCGCCGCACAGCTAGCACGTCGGGCCTGCCGGCCTCCTGGGGGCTAACTGTAACCTTAGGTCGGCCCCCGAGGGGCCACTACCAAGGGTCTGCCCCCGCAACGCCGGGGATTGGGGACCCCCAAGCCCCAGTGCCGGGCTCACCCTGCCGCCCCGCCCCTCCGGGCCGCTAGTAGCGCCGCTGGTCATTCAGGGCAGGAGACCGGGTTGGGCCCTCTGAACCCCCGATGACCTTCGAAGGCCCCCCGTGCCAAAACGCTTGGGTCCACATTCTTGCTCTCAAGCGCCCTCACCTGGATCCACCCCTCCGCTCGCCTCACAGCCGGCGGATCGGGCCTGCTGGCCCCCTGGGGGCTAACAATAACCCTTGGTCGGCCCCCTAGAGCCCTTCCAAAGGGGTCTGGCGCCCCAACGCCGAGGATTGGGGACCCCCAAGCCCCAGCGCCCAAGTCACCCTAACACCCCTCCTCCACCCGGGCCGCTAGGGGAGCCGCCGGTCATTCAGGGCAGAAGAACGTACAGGGCCCTCCAAGCCCCCAGCGACTTTCGAAGGACCCCCGCGCCAAAACGCCTGAGCCCACGCTCCCGCTCGCCAGCGGCCTCACCTCCGCCCGCCTCTCCGCTTGCCGCAGAGCTGGCGGATCGGGCTTCCGGCCTCCTGGGGGCTAAATCTAACCATAGGTCGGCCCCCTAGGGGCCCCAGCAAGGGGCCTAGAGCCGCAACACCGGGGATTGGAGAACCCCGAGCTCCAGCGCTGGACACAACCGGCTGCCCCGCTGCCACATGGGCCACTAGGGGCGCTGCCGGTCATTCAGGGCGGGACAACGGGCAGGGCCCTCAGAGCCTCTGGCGACATTCGAAGGCCCCCCGCGCCAAAACGCTTGGGCCCACGCTCCTGCTCACAAGCGCCCTCACCTCGGCCTGCCCCTCTGCTCACCACACAGCCGGCGGATCGGGCCTGCCGGCCTCCTCGGAGCTAACCCTAACCCTAGGTGAGTCCCCGAGGGGCCCCTCCCAAGGGGCATGGCGCCAAAACGCCGGGGATTGGGAACCCCTGAGTCCCAGCGCCCGACTCACCCTACCGCCCCTCCTCCACCAGGGCTTTTAGGGGAGCCGCCCGTCATTCAGGGCGGGAGAACGGGCAGGGCCGTCCGAACCCCTGGCGACATTCGAAGGACCCCCGCGCCAAAATGACTGGGCCCACTCTCCAGACTGCCAGCGGCCTCACCTCCGACCACCCCTCCACTCACCGCAGAGCTGGCGGATCGGGCCTGCGGGCCTCCTGGGGGCTAAGCCTAACCATATGTCGGCCCCCGAGGGGCCCCTAGCAAGGGGCCTGGAGTCGTAACGCCGGGGATTGGGGACCCCTGAACCCCAGTGCCGGACTCACCCGGCCGCCCCGCTGCCACCTGCACCACTAGGAGCGCCACCGGTCATTCAGTGCGGGAGAACGGGCAGGGTCCTCCGATCCCCCCACGACCTTCGAAGGGCCCCCCGCACCAAAACACTTGACCCACGCTCCCGCTAGCCAGCGCCCTCACCTCGGCCCGCCCCTCCGCTCGCCGCACAGCCGTAGGATCGGGCCTGTCAGCCCCCTGGGTGTAACCCTAACCCTAGGTCTGCCCCCACGGGGCCCCTCCCAAGGGGCCTGGCATCGCAATGCCGGGGATTGGGGACCCCCGAGCACCAGTGCTGGACTCTCCCTGCCACCCCACCACCACCCAGTCCGCTAGGGGCGCCGCCGGTCATTCAGTGCTGGAGAACAGGCAGGGCCCTCTGAGCCCCCGCGACCTTCGTAGGCCCCTCGCGCCAAAATGCTTGGGCCCACGCTCCCACTCGCCAGCGCCCTCTACTCGGCCCGCCCCTCCACTCGATGAACAGCTAGCGGATCAGGCCTGCCTGTTTCCTGGGGGCTAACACTATCCCTAGGTCAGACCCCAAGGGGCCACTTCCAAAGGCCTGGTGCCACAACGCCGGGGATTGGTGACCCCCAAGCCTCAGCGCCGGAGTCACCCTTCCGCCCCACAGCTACCGGGCCAGTAGGGACGCCACCAGTCATTCAGAGCGGGAGAATGGGCAGGGCCCTCCGAGCCCCTGGCGACCTTTGAGGCCCCCCACGCCAAAACGCTTGGGCCCACGCTCCCGCTAGCAAGCGCCCTCACCTCGGTCCGCCCCCCCTCTCGCCGCACAGACAGCGGATTGGGCCTGCCAGCCTCCTGGGAACTAACCCTAACTCTAGGTCTGCTCACGAGGGGCCCCTCCCAAGGGGCCTGGCGATGCCACGCCGGGGATTGGGGACCCTCAAGCCCCAGCGCATTACTTACCCTGCCGCCCTGCCGCCACCCGGGCTGCTAGGGGCGCCACCGGTTATTTAGGGCGGGAGAACGGGCAGGGCCCTCCGAGCCCCCAGTGACCTTTGAAGGCCCCCCGTGACAAAACGCTTGGGCCTAGGCTCCTGCTCGCCAGCACCCTCTCCTCAGCCCGCCCCTCCGCTCGCCGCACAGCCGGCAGATCGGGACTGCCGGCCTCCTGGGGCTAACCCTAACCCTAGGTCGGCTCCCGAGGGGCCCATCCCAAGGGGCCTGGCGCCGCCACGCGGGTGATTGGGGACCCCCGAGCACCAGGGCTGAACTCACCCTGCCGCCCCGCTGCGACCCGGATCGCTAGGGGCACCGTCTTCATTCGGGGCTGGGGAACGGGCAGGGCCCTCTGAGCCCCCGGTGACCTTCGAAGGCCCGACACGCCAAAACGCTTGGGCTCCCGCTCCCGCTCGCCAGCGCCCTCACCTCGCCCCGCCCCTCCGTTCTCTGCACAGCCGGCGGATCGGGCCCCGGCCTCCTTTGGGCTAACCTCAACCCTAGGTCGGCCCCCGAGGGACCCCTCCCAAGGGGCCAGGCGCCGCCACGCCGGGGCATTTGGACCCCTGAGCCCTACTCCAGACTCACCCTGCCGCCCCGCCGCCACCCGGGACGCTAGGGGCGCCACCGGTCATTCAGGGAGGGAGTACGGGCAGGGCCCTCCGAGCCCCCGATGACCTTCGAAGGCCCCCCGCACCAAAACGCTTGGGCCTAAGCTCCCGCTCGCCAGCGCCCTCACCTCGGCTCACCCCTCCCCTCGCCGCACAGCCGGCCAATCGGGCCTGCCGGCCTCCTTTGGGCTAACGATAACCCTAGCTCGGCCCCCGAGGGACCCCTCCCAAGGGGCCTGGCAATGCCACGCCGGGTATTGGGGACCCCCGAGCCCGAGCTCCGGACTCACCCTGCCTCCCCGCCGCCACCCTGGCCGCTAGGGAGCCGCCGGGCATTCAGGGCGGGAGAACTTGCTGGGCCCTCTGAGCCCCCGGTGAGCTTCGAAGGCCCCCCATGCCAAAACGCTTGGGCCCACGCTCCCGCTTGCCAGCGCATTCACGTCGGCCCACCCCTCCGCTCGCTGCACAGCCGGCGGATTGGGCCCGCCGGCCTCCTTTGGGCTAACACTCACCATATGTCGGCCCCCGAGGGACCCCTCCCAAGTGCCTGGAGCCACCGCGCCGGGGATCGGGGACCACTGAGCCCCAGCTCCAGACTCATCCTGCCGACACGCCGCCACCCTGGCCGCTAGGGGCGCCACCGGTCATTTAGGGTGTGAGAATGGGCAGGGCCCTCCAAGCCCCCAGCGACAATCCAAGGCCCCCCGTGCCAAAACGCCTGGGCCCACGCTCCCCCTCGCCAGCGCCCTCACCTCGGCCGCCCCTCTGCTCGCCGCACAGCCGGCGGTTCGGGCCTGCCGGCCTCCTTTGGGCTAACCCTAAACCTAGGTCGGCCCCAGAGGAGCCCCTCCCAAGGGGCCTGGCGCCGCCACGCTGGGGATTGGGGACACCCGAACCCCACCGCCGGACGCACTCTGCCGCTCCTCACCACCCGGCCCGCTAGGGGCGCCGTCCTCATTCAGGGCGTTAGAACGGGCAGGGCCCCCCGAGCCCCCGGCGACCTTCGAAGGTCCCCCGCGACAAAACGCTTGGGGCCATGCTCCCGCTCGCCAGCGCCCTCACCTCGGCTAGCCCCTCCGCATGTGGCAGAGCCGGCGGATCGGGCCTGCCAGCCTCCTGGGGGCTAACCCGAACCCTAGGTCGGCCCCCAAGGGGCCCCTCCCAAGGGGCCTATCGCTACAATGCCTGGGATTGGTGACCCCCGAGTCCAAGCGCTGGACTCACCGTGCCGCCCCGCCGCCACCCGGGCCGGTAGGAGAGCTGTCGGTCATTCAGGGCAGAACAATGGACAGGGCCCTCGGAGCCCCCAGCGCCGTTTGAAGGTCCTCCGCGCCAAAACCCTTGGGCCCACGCTCCCGCTCGCCAGCACCATCACTTCAGCCCACCCTCCGCTCCCTGCACAGCTGGCGGATTGGGCCTGACGGCCTCCTGGGGGCTAACCCTAACCCAAGCTCGATCCCTCGAGGGGCCCATCCCAAGGGGCCTGGTGCCACAACGCCAGGGATTCGGAACCCACAAGCCCCAGCGCCAGACTCACCCTCCCGCCCCGCTGCCACCCGGGCCTCTAGGGGCACCGCCGGTCATCCAGGGCGGGAGAACGGGCAGGGCTTCTTGAGCCCCGGCGACCTTCGAAGGCCCCCGCGCCAAAACTCATGGGCCTACGCTACCGCTCGCCAGCGCCCTCACCTCGGCCCTCCCCTCTGCTCACCGCACAGCCGGTGGATTGGGCCTGCGGCCTCCTGGGGGCTAACCATAACCCTAGGTCAGCCTCCGAGGGGCCCCTGCGAAGGGGCCTGGTGCCGCAACACCGGGAATTGGGAACTCCCCAACCCCAGCGACGGACTCACCCTGTCACCCTGCCGCCACCCGGGCCCCAGGGGCGCTGCAGGTCATTCAGGGCGGGAAAACGGGCAGGGTCCTCCGATCCCCCGGCGACCTTCGAAGGCTTCCCGCGCCAAAACGCTTCGGCCTAGCTCCCGCTCGCCCGCGCCCTCCCCTCGGCCCTCCCCTCACTCGCCGCACAGCTAGCACGTCGGGCCTGCCGGCCTCCTGGGGGCTAACTGTAACCTTAGGTCGGCCCCCGAGGGGCCACTACCAAGGGTCTGCCCCCGCAACGCCGGGGATTGGGGACCCCCAAGCCCCAGTGCCGGGCTCACCCTGCCGCCCCGCCCCTCCGGGCCGCTAGTAGCGCCGCTGGTCATTCAGGGCAGGAGACCGGGTTGGGCCCTCTGAACCCCCGATGACCTTCGAAGGCCCCCCGTGCCAAAACGCTTGGGTCCACATTCTTGCTCTCAAGCGCCCTCACCTGGGTCCACCCCTCCGCTCGCCTCACAGCCGGCGGATCGGGCCTGCTGGCCCCCTGGGGGCTAACAATAACCCTTGGTCGGCCCCCTAGAGCCCTTCCAAAGGGGTCTGGCGCCCCAACGCCGAGGACTGGGGACCCCCAAGCCCCAGCGCCCAAGTCACCCTAACACCCCTCCTCCACCCGGGCCGCTAGGGGAGCCGCCGGTCATTCAGGGCAGAAGAACGTACAGGGCCCTCCAAGCCCCCAGCGACTTTCGAAGGACCCCCGCGCCAAAACGCCTGAGCCCACGCTCCCGCTCGCCAGCGGCCTCACCTCCGCCCGCCTCTCCGCTTGCCGCAGAGCTGGCGGATCGGGCTTCCGGCCTCCTGGGGGCTAAATCTAACCCTAGCTCCATCCCTCGAGGGGCCCCTCCCAAGGGGCCTGGTGCCGCAACGCCAGGGATTCGGGACCCACAAGCCCCAGCGCCAGACTCACCTTCCCGCCCCGCTGCCACCCGGGCCTCTAGGGGCACCGCCGGTCATCCAGGGCGGGAGAACGGGCAGGGTGCTCCGAGCCCCTGGTGACCTTCAAAGGCCCCCGCACCAAAACGCTTGGGCCCACGCTCCTGCTCTTCAGCGCCCTCACCTTGGCCTGCCCCTCCGCTCGCCACACAGCTGGCAGATCGGGCCTGCCGGCCTCCTGGGGGCTAACCCTAACCCTAGCTCACCCTCGGAGGGGCTCATCCCAAGGTGCCTGGAGCGGCAATGCCGGGCATTGGAGACCCACGAGCCACAGTGCTGGACTCACCGTGCTGCCCCGCCGCCACACAGGCCGCTAGTGGCACCACCGGTCATTCAGGGCGGGAGAACGGGAAGGGCCCTTGGAGCCCCCGGCCTCTTTCGAAGGCCCCCCGCGCCAGAAAGCTTGCGCCTACTCTCCCGGTAGCCAGTGCCCTCACCTCGGCCCGCCCCTCCGCTCGCCGCACAGCCGGCGGATAGGGCCCGCCAGCCTCCTGGGGGCTAACCCTATCCCTACGTCGGCCCCCGAGAGGCCCCTCCCAACGGGCCTGGCACCGCAACACCGGGCTTGGGGACCGCTAGCCCCAGCATCCGACTCACCATGCTCCCCCGCCGGCAACTGACCCACTAGGGGCACCGCCGGACATTCAGTGCGGGAGAACGGGCAGGGCTTCTTGAGCCCCGGCGACCTTCGAAGGCCCCCCGCGCCAAAACTCATGGGCCTACGCTACCGCTCGCCAGCGCCCTCACCTCGGCCCTCCCCTCTGCTCACCGCACAGCCGGTGGATTGGGCCTGCGGCCTCCTGGGGGCTAACCATAACCCTAGGTCAGCCTCCGAGGGGCCCCTGCGAAGGGGCCTGGTGCCGCAACACCGGGAATTGGGAACTCCCCAACCCCAGCGACGGACTCACCCTGTCACCCTGCCGCCACCCGGGCCCCAGGGGCGCTGCAGGTCATTCAGGGCGGGAAAACGGGCAGGGTCCTCCGATCCCCCGGCGACCTTCGAAGGCTTCCCGCGCCAAAACGCTTCGGCCAAGCTCCCGCTCGCCCGCGCCCTCCCCTCGGCCCTCCCCTCACTCGCCGCACAGCTAGCACGTCGGGCCTGCCGGCCTCCTGGGGGCTAACTGTAACCTTAGGTCGGCCCCCGAGGGGCCACTACCAAGGGTCTGCCCCCGCAACGCCGGGGATTGGGGACCCCCAAGCCCCAGTGCCGGGCTCACCCTGCCGCCCCGCCCCTCCGGGCCGCTAGTAGCGCCGCTGGTCATTCAGGGCAGGAGACCGGGTTGGGCCCTCTGAACCCCCGATGACCTTCGAAGGCCCCCCGTGCCAAAACGCTTGGGTCCACATTCTTGCTCTCAAGCGCCCTCACCTGGGTCCACCCCTCCGCTCGCCTCACAGCCGGCGGATCGGGCCTGCTGGCCCCCTGGGGGCTAACAATAACCCTTGGTCGGCCCCCTAGAGCCCTTCCAAAGGGGTCTGGCGCCCCAACGCTGAGGATTGGGGACCCCCAAGCCCCAGCGCCCAAGTCACCCTAACACCCCTCCTCCACCCGGGCCGCTAGGGGAGCCGCCGGTCATTCAGGGCAGAAGAACGTACAGGGCCCTCCAAGCCCCCAGCGACTTTCGAAGGACCCCCGCGCCAAAACGCCTGAGCCCACGCTCCCGCTCGCCAGCGGCCTCACCTCCGCCCGCCTCTCCGCTTGCCGCAGAGCTGGCGGATCGGGCTTCCGGCCTCCTGGGGGCTAAATCTAACCCTAGCTCCATCCCTCGAGGGGCCCCTCCCAAGGGGCCTGGTGCCGCAACGCCAGGGATTCGGGACCCACAAGCCCCAGCGCCAGACTCACCTTCCCGCCCCGCTGCCACCCGGGCCTCTAGGGGCACCGCCGGTCATCCAGGGCGGGAGAACGGGCAGGGTGCTCCGAGCCCCTGGTGACCTTCAAAGGCCCCCGCACCAAAACGCTTGGGCCCACGCTCCTGCTCTTCAGCGCCCTCACCTCGGCCTGCCCCTCCGCTCGCCACACAGCTGGCAGATCGGGCCTGCCGGCCTCCTGGGGGCTAACCCTAACCCTAGCTCACCCTCGGAGGGGCTCATCCCAAGGTGCCTGGAGCGGCAATGCCGGGCATTGGAGACCCACGAGCCACAGTGCTGGACTCACCGTGCTGCCCCGCCGCCACACAGGCCGCTAGTGGCACCACCGGTCATTCAGGGCGGGAGAACGGGAAGGGCCCTTGGAGCCCCCGGCCTCTTTCGAAGGCCCCCCGCGCCAGAAAGCTTGCGCCTACTCTCCCGGTAGCCAGTGCCCTCACCTCGGCCCGCCCCTCCGCTCGCCGCACAGCCGGCGGATAGGGCCCGCCAGCCTCCTGGGGGCTAACCCTATCCCTACGTCGGCCCCCGAGAGGCCCCTCCCAACGGGCCTGGCACCGCAACACCGGGCTTGGGGACCGCTAGCCCCAGCATCCGACTCACCATGCTCCCCCGCCGGCAACTGACCCACTAGGGGCACCGCCGGACATTCAGTGCGGGAGAACGGGCAGGGCTTCTTGAGCCCCGGCGACCTTCGAAGGCCCCCCGCGCCAAAACTCATGGGCCTACGCTACCGCTCGCCAGCGCCCTCACCTCGGCCCTCCCCTCTGCTCACCGCACAGCCGGTGGATTGGGCCTGCGGCCTCCTGGGGGCTAACCATAACCCTAGGTCAGCCTCCGAGGGGCCCCTGCGAAGGGGCCTGGTGCCGCAACACCGGGAATTGGGAACTCCCCAACCCCAGCGACGGACTCACCCTGTCACCCTGCCGCCACCCGGGCCCCAGGGGCGCTGCAGGTCATTCAGGGCGGGAAAACGGGCAGGGTCCTCCGATCCCCCGGCGACCTTCGAAGGCTTCCCGCGCCAAAACGCTTCGGCCTAGCTCCCGCTCGCCCGCGCCCTCCCCTCGGCCCTCCCCTCACTCGCCGCACAGCTAGCACGTCGGGCCTGCCGGCCTCCTGGGGGCTAACTGTAACCTTAGGTCGGCCCCCGAGGGGCCACTACCAAGGGTCTGCCCCCGCAACGCCGGGGATTGGGGACCCCCAAGCCCCAGTGCCGGGCTCACCCTGCCGCCCCGCCCCTCCGGGCCGCTAGTAGCGCCGCTGGTCATTCAGGGCAGGAGACCGGGTTGGGCCCTCTGAACCCCCGATGACCTTCGAAGGCCCCCCGTGCCAAAACGCTTGGGTCCACATTCTTGCTCTCAAGCGCCCTCACCTGGGTCCACCCCTCCGCTCGCCTCACAGCCGGCGGATCGGGCCTGCTGGCCCCCTGGGGGCTAACAATAACCCTTGGTCGGCCCCCTAGAGCCCTTCCAAAGGGGTCTGGCGCCCCAACGCCGAGGATTGGGGACCCCCAAGCCCCAGCGCCCAAGTCACCCTAACACCCCTCCTCCACCCGGGCCGCTAGGGGAGCCGCCGGTCATTCAGGGCAGAAGAACGTACAGGGCCCTCCAAGCCCCCAGCGACTTTCGAAGGACCCCCGCGCCAAAACGCCTGAGCCCACGCTCCCGCTCGCCAGCGGCCTCACCTCCGCCCGCCTCTCCGCTTGCCGCAGAGCTGGCGGATCGGGCTTCCGGCCTCCTGGGGGCTAAATCTAACCCTAGCTCCATCCCTCGAGGGGCCCCTCCCAAGGGGCCTGGTGCCGCAACGCCAGGGATTCGGGACCCACAAGCCCCAGCGCCAGACTCACCTTCCCGCCCCGCTGCCACCCGGGCCTCTAGGGGCACCGCCGGTCATCCAGGGCGGGAGAACGGGCAGGGTGCTCCGAGCCCCTGGTGACCTTCAAAGGCCCCCGCACCAAAACGCTTGGGCCCACGCTCCTGCTCTTCAGCGCCCTCACCTCGGCCTGCCCCTCCGCTCGCCACACAGCTGGCAGATCGGGCCTGCCGGCCTCCTGGGGGCTAACCCTAACCCTAGCTCACCCTCGGAGGGGCTCATCCCAAGGTGCCTGGAGCGGCAATGCCGGGCATTGGAGACCCACGAGCCACAGTGCTGGACTCACCGTGCTGCCCCGCCGCCACACAGGCCGCTAGTGGCACCACCGGTCATTCAGGGCGGGAGAACGGGAAGGGCCCTTGGAGCCCCCGGCCTCTTTCGAAGGCCCCCCGCGCCAGAAAGCTTGCGCCTACTCTCCCGGTAGCCAGTGCCCTCACCTCGGCCCGCCCCTCCGCTCGCCGCACAGCCGGCGGATAGGGCCCGCCAGCCTCCTGGGGGCTAACCCTATCCCTACGTCGGCCCCCGAGAGGCCCCTCCCAACGGGCCTGGCACCGCAACACCGGGCTTGGGGACCGCTAGCCCCAGCATCCGACTCACCATGCTCCCCCGCCGGCAACTGACCCACTAGGGGCACCGCCGGACATTCAGTGCGGGAGAACGGGCAGGGCTTCTTGAGCCCCGGCGACCTTCGAAGGCCCCCCGCGCCAAAACTCATGGGCCTACGCTACCGCTCGCCAGCGCCCTCACCTCGGCCCTCCCCTCTGCTCACCGCACAGCCGGTGGATTGGGCCTGCGGCCTCCTGGGGGCTAACCATAACCCTAGGTCAGCCTCCGAGGGGCCCCTGCGAAGGGGCCTGGTGCCGCAACACCGGGAATTGGGAACTCCCCAACCCCAGCGACGGACTCACCCTGTCACCCTGCCGCCACCCGGGCCCCAGGGGCGCTGCAGGTCATTCAGGGCGGGAAAACGGGCAGGGTCCTCCGATCCCCCGGCGACCTTCGAAGGCTTCCCGCGCCAAAACGCTTCGGCCTAGCTCCCGCTCGCCCGCGCCCTCCCCTCGGCCCTCCCCTCACTCGCCGCACAGCTAGCACGTCGGGCCTGCCGGCCTCCTGGGGGCTAACTGTAACCTTAGGTCGGCCCCCGAGGGGCCACTACCAAGGGTCTGCCCCCGCAACGCCGGGGATTGGGGACCCCCAAGCCCCAGTGCCGGGCTCACCCTGCCGCCCCGCCCCTCCGGGCCGCTAGTAGCGCCGCTGGTCATTCAGGGCAGGAGACCGGGTTGGGCCCTCTGAACCCCCGATGACCTTCGAAGGCCCCCCGTGCCAAAACGCTTGGGTCCACATTCTTGCTCTCAAGCGCCCTCACCTGGATCCACCCCTCCGCTCGCCTCACAGCCGGCGGATCGGGCCTGCTGGCCCCCTGGGGGCTAACAATAACCCTTGGTCGGCCCCCTAGAGCCCTTCCAAAGGGGTCTGGCGCCCCAACGCCGAGGATTGGGGACCCCCAAGCCCCAGCGCCCAAGTCACCCTAACACCCCTCCTCCACCCGGGCCGCTAGGGGAGCCGCCGGTCATTCAGGGCAGAAGAACGTACAGGGCCCTCCAAGCCCCCAGCGACTTTCGAAGGACCCCCGCGCCAAAACGCCTGAGCCCACGCTCCCGCTCGCCAGCGGCCTCACCTCCGCCCGCCTCTCCGCTTGCCGCAGAGCTGGCGGATCGGGCTTCCGGCCTCCTGGGGGCTAAATCTAACCATAGGTCGGCCCCCTAGGGGCCCCAGCAAGGGGCCTAGAGCCGCAACACCGGGGATTGGAGAACCCCGAGCTCCAGCGCTGGACACAACCGGCTGCCCCGCTGCCACATGGGCCACTAGGGGCGCTGCCGGTCATTCAGGGCGGGACAACGGGCAGGGCCCTCAGAGCCTCTGGCGACATTCGAAGGCCCCCCGCGCCAAAACGCTTGGGCCCACGCTCCTGCTCACAAGCGCCCTCACCTCGGCCTGCCCCTCTGCTCACCACACAGCCGGCGGATCGGGCCTGCCGGCCTCCTCGGAGCTAACCCTAACCCTAGGTGAGTCCCCGAGGGGCCCCTCCCAAGGGGCATGGCGCCAAAACGCCGGGGATTGGGAACCCCTGAGTCCCAGCGCCCGACTCACCCTACCGCCCCTCCTCCACCAGGGCTTTTAGGGGAGCCGCCCGTCATTCAGGGCGGGAGAACGGGCAGGGCCGTCCGAACCCCTGGCGACATTCGAAGGACCCCCGCGCCAAAATGACTGGGCCCACTCTCCAGACTGCCAGCGGCCTCACCTCCGACCACCCCTCCACTCACCGCAGAGCTGGCGGATCGGGCCTGCGGGCCTCCTGGGGGCTAAGCCTAACCATATGTCGGCCCCCGAGGGGCCCCTAGCAAGGGGCCTGGAGTCGTAACGCCGGGGATTGGGGACCCCTGAACCCCAGTGCCGGACTCACCCGGCCGCCCCGCTGCCACCTGCACCACTAGGAGCGCCACCGGTCATTCAGTGCGGGAGAACGGGCAGGGTCCTCCGATCCCCCCACGACCTTCGAAGGGCCCCCCGCACCAAAACACTTGACCCACGCTCCCGCTAGCCAGCGCCCTCACCTCGGCCCGCCCCTCCGCTCGCCGCACAGCCGTAGGATCGGGCCTGTCAGCCCCCTGGGTGTAACCCTAACCCTAGGTCTGCCCCCACGGGGCCCCTCCCAAGGGGCCTGGCATCGCAATGCCGGGGATTGGGGACCCCCGAGCACCAGTGCTGGACTCTCCCTGCCACCCCACCACCACCCAGTCCGCTAGGGGCGCCGCCGGTCATTCAGTGCTGGAGAACAGGCAGGGCCCTCTGAGCCCCCGCGACCTTCGTAGGCCCCTCGCGCCAAAATGCTTGGGCCCACGCTCCCACTCGCCAGCGCCCTCTACTCGGCCCGCCCCTCCACTCGATGAACAGCTAGCGGATCAGGCCTGCCTGTTTCCTGGGGGCTAACACTATCCCTAGGTCAGACCCCAAGGGGCCACTTCCAAAGGCCTGGTGCCACAACGCCGGGGATTGGTGACCCCCAAGCCTCAGCGCCGGAGTCACCCTTCCGCCCCACAGCTACCGGGCCAGTAGGGACGCCACCAGTCATTCAGAGCGGGAGAATGGGCAGGGCCCTCCGAGCCCCTGGCGACCTTTGAGGCCCCCCACGCCAAAACGCTTGGGCCCACGCTCCCGCTAGCAAGCGCCCTCACCTCGGTCCGCCCCCCCTCTCGCCGCACAGACAGCGGATTGGGCCTGCCAGCCTCCTGGGAACTAACCCTAACTCTAGGTCTGCTCACGAGGGGCCCCTCCCAAGGGGCCTGGCGATGCCACGCCGGGGATTGGGGACCCTCAAGCCCCAGCGCATTACTTACCCTGCCGCCCTGCCGCCACCCGGGCTGCTAGGGGCGCCACCGGTTATTTAGGGCGGGAGAACGGGCAGGGCCCTCCGAGCCCCCAGTGACCTTTGAAGGCCCCCCGTGACAAAACGCTTGGGCCTAGGCTCCTGCTCGCCAGCACCCTCTCCTCAGCCCGCCCCTCCGCTCGCCGCACAGCCGGCAGATCGGGACTGCCGGCCTCCTGGGGCTAACCCTAACCCTAGGTCGGCTCCCGAGGGGCCCATCCCAAGGGGCCTGGCGCCGCCACGCGGGTGATTGGGGACCCCCGAGCACCAGGGCTGAACTCACCCTGCCGCCCCGCTGCGACCCGGATCGCTAGGGGCACCGTCTTCATTCGGGGCTGGGGAACGGGCAGGGCCCTCTGAGCCCCCGGTGACCTTCGAAGGCCCGACACGCCAAAACGCTTGGGCTCCCGCTCCCGCTCGCCAGCGCCCTCACCTCGCCCCGCCCCTCCGTTCTCTGCACAGCCGGCGGATCGGGCCCCGGCCTCCTTTGGGCTAACCTCAACCCTAGGTCGGCCCCCGAGGGACCCCTCCCAAGGGGCCAGGCGCCGCCACGCCGGGGCATTTGGACCCCTGAGCCCTACTCCAGACTCACCCTGCCGCCCCGCCGCCACCCGGGACGCTAGGGGCGCCACCGGTCATTCAGGGAGGGAGTACGGGCAGGGCCCTCCGAGCCCCCGATGACCTTCGAAGGCCCCCCGCACCAAAACGCTTGGGCCTAAGCTCCCGCTCGCCAGCGCCCTCACCTCGGCTCACCCCTCCCCTCGCCGCACAGCCGGCCAATCGGGCCTGCCGGCCTCCTTTGGGCTAACGATAACCCTAGCTCGGCCCCCGAGGGACCCCTCCCAAGGGGCCTGGCAATGCCACGCCGGGTATTGGGGACCCCCGAGCCCGAGCTCCGGACTCACCCTGCCTCCCCGCCGCCACCCTGGCCGCTAGGGAGCCGCCGGGCATTCAGGGCGGGAGAACTTGCTGGGCCCTCTGAGCCCCCGGTGAGCTTCGAAGGCCCCCCATGCCAAAACGCTTGGGCCCACGCTCCCGCTTGCCAGCGCATTCACGTCGGCCCACCCCTCCGCTCGCTGCACAGCCGGCGGATTGGGCCCGCCGGCCTCCTTTGGGCTAACACTCACCATATGTCGGCCCCCGAGGGACCCCTCCCAAGTGCCTGGAGCCACCGCGCCGGGGATCGGGGACCACTGAGCCCCAGCTCCAGACTCATCCTGCCGACACGCCGCCACCCTGGCCGCTAGGGGCGCCACCGGTCATTTAGGGTGTGAGAATGGGCAGGGCCCTCCAAGCCCCCAGCGACAATCCAAGGCCCCCCGTGCCAAAACGCCTGGGCCCACGCTCCCCCTCGCCAGCGCCCTCACCTCGGCCGCCCCTCTGCTCGCCGCACAGCCGGCGGTTCGGGCCTGCCGGCCTCCTTTGGGCTAACCCTAAACCTAGGTCGGCCCCAGAGGAGCCCCTCCCAAGGGGCCTGGCGCCGCCACGCTGGGGATTGGGGACACCCGAACCCCACCGCCGGACGCACTCTGCCGCTCCTCACCACCCAGCCCGCTAGGGGCGCCGTCCTCATTCAGGGCGTTAGAACGGGCAGGGCCCCCCGAGCCCCCGGCGACCTTCGAAGGTCCCCCGCGACAAAACGCTTGGGGCCATGCTCCCGCTCGCCAGCGCCCTCACCTCGGCTAGCCCCTCCGCATGTGGCAGAGCCGGCGGATCGGGCCTGCCAGCCTCCTGGGGGCTAACCCGAACCCTAGGTCGGCCCCCAAGGGGCCCCTCCCAAGGGGCCTATCGCTACAATGCCTGGGATTGGTGACCCCCGAGTCCAAGCGCTGGACTCACCGTGCCGCCCCGCCGCCACCCGGGCCGGTAGGAGAGCTGTCGGTCATTCAGGGCAGAACAACGGACAGGGCCCTCGGAGCCCCCAGCGCCGTTTGAAGGCCCTCCGCGCCAAAACCCTTGGGCCCACGCTCCCGCTCGCCAGCACCATCACTTCAGCCCACCCTCCGCTCCCTGCACAGCCAGCGGATTGGGCCTGACGGCCTCCTGGGGGCTAACCCTAACCCAAGCTCGATCCCTCGAGGGGCCCATCCCAAGGGGCCTGGTGCCGCAACGCCAGGGATTCGGGACCCACAAGCCCCAGCGCCAGACTCACCCTCCCGCCCCGCTGCCACCCGGGCCTCTAGGGGCACCGCCGGTCATCCAGGGCGGGAGAACGGGCAGGGCTTCTTGAGCCCCGGCGACCTTCGAAGGCCCCCGCGCCAAAACTCATGGGCCTACGCTACCGCTCGCCAGCGCCCTCACCTCGGCCCTCCCCTCTGCTCACCGCACAGCCGGTGGATTGGGCCTGCGGCCTCCTGGGGGCTAACCATAACCCTAGGTCAGCCTCCGAGGGGCCCCTGCGAAGGGGCCTGGTGCCGCAACACCGGGAATTGGGAACTCCCCAACCCCAGCGACGGACTCACCCTGTCACCCTGCCGCCACCCGGGCCCCAGGGGCGCTGCAGGTCATTCAGGGCGGGAAAACGGGCAGGGTCCTCCGATCCCCCGGCGACCTTCAAAGGCTTCCCGCGCCAAAACGCTTCGGCCTAGCTCCCGCTCGCCCGCGCCCTCCCCTCGGCCCTCCCCTCACTCGCCGCACAGCTAGCACATCGGGCCTGCCGGCCTCCTGGGGGCTAACTGTAACCTTAGGTCGGCCCCCGAGGGGCCACTACCAAGGGTCTGCCCCCGCAACGCCGGGGATTGGGGACCCCCAAGCCCCAGTGCCGGGCTCACCCTGCCGCCCCGCCCCTCCGGGCCGCTAGTAGCGCCGCTGGTCATTCAGGGCAGGAGACCGGGTTGGGCCCTCTGAACCCCCGATGACCTTCGAAGGCCCCCCGTGCCAAAACGCTTGGGTCCACATTCTTGCTCTCAAGCGCCCTCACCTGGGTCCACCCCTCCGCTCGCCTCACAGCCGGCGGATCGGGCCTGCTGGCCCCCTGGGGGCTAACAATAACCCTTGGTCGGCCCCCTAGAGCCCTTCCAAAGGGGTCTGGCGCCCCAACGCCGAGGATTGGGGACCCCCAAGCCCCAGCGCCCAAGTCACCCTAACACCCCTCCTCCACCCGGGCCGCTAGGGGAGCCGCCGGTCATTCAGGGCAGAAGAACGTACAGGGCCCTCCAAGCCCCCAGCGACTTTCGAAGGACCCCCGCGCCAAAACGCCTGAGCCCACGCTCCCGCTTGCCAGCGGCCTCACCTCCGCCCGCCTCTCCGCTTGCCGCAGAGCTGGCGGATCGGGCTTCCGGCCTCCTGGGGGCTAAATCTAACCCTAGCTCCATCCCTCGAGGGGCCCCTCCCAAGGGGCCTGGTGCCGCAACGCCAGGGATTCGGGACCCACAAGCCCCAGCGCCAGACTCACCTTCCCGCCCCGCTGCCACCCGGGCCTCTAGGGGCACCGCCGGTCATCCAGGGCGGGAGAACGGGCAGGGTGCTCCGAGCCCCTGGTGACCTTCAAAGGCCCCCGCACCAAAACGCTTGGGCCCACGCTCCTGCTCTTCAGCGCCCTCACCTCGGCCTGCCCCTCCGCTCGCCACACAGCTGGCAGATCGGGCCTGCCGGCCTCCTGGGGGCTAACCCTAACCCTAGCTCACCCTCGGAGGGGCTCATCCCAAGGTGCCTGGAGCGGCAATGCCGGGCATTGGAGACCCACGAGCCACAGTGCTGGACTCACCGTGCTGCCCCGCCGCCACACAGGCCGCTAGTGGCACCACCGGTCATTCAGGGCGGGAGAACGGGAAGGGCCCTTGGAGCCCCCGGCCTCTTTCGAAGGCCCCCCGCGCCAGAAAGCTTGCGCCTACTCTCCCGGTAGCCAGTGCCCTCACCTCGGCCCGCCCCTCCGCTCGCCGCACAGCCGGCGGATAGGGCCCGCCAGCCTCCTGGGGGCTAACCCTATCCCTACGTCGGCCCCCGAGAGGCCCCTCCCAACGGGCCTGGCACCGCAACACCGGGCTTGGGGACCGCTAGCCCCAGCATCCGACTCACCATGCTCCCCCGCCGGCAACTGACCCACTAGGGGCACCGCCGGACATTCAGTGCGGGAGAACGGGCAGGGCTTCTTGAGCCCCGGCGACCTTCGAAGGCCCCCCGCGCCAAAACTCATGGGCCTACGCTACCGCTCGCCAGCGCCCTCACCTCGGCCCTCCCCTCTGCTCACCTCACAGCCGGTGGATTGGGCCTGCGGCCTCCTGGGGGCTAACCATAACCCTAGGTCAGCCTCCGAGGGGCCCCTGCGAAGGGGCCTGGTGCCGCAACACCGGGAATTGGGAACTCCCCAACCCCAGCGACGGACTCACCCTGTCACCCTGCCGCCACCCGGGCCCCAGGGGCGCTGCAGGTCATTCAGGGCGGGAAAACGGGCAGGGTCCTCCGATCCCCCGGCGACCTTCGAAGGCTTCCCGCGCCAAAACGCTTCGGCCTAGCTCCCGCTCGCCCGCGCCCTCCCCTCGGCCCTCCCCTCACTCGCCGCACAGCTAGCACGTCGGGCCTGCCGGCCTCCTGGGGGCTAACTGTAACCTTAGGTCGGCCCCCGAGGGGCCACTACCAAGGGTCTGCCCCCGCAACGCCGGGGATTGGGGACCCCCAAGCCCCAGTGCCGGGCTCACCCTGCCGCCCCGCCCCTCCGGGCCGCTAGTAGCGCCGCTGGTCATTCAGGGCAGGAGACCGGGTTGGGCCCTCTGAACCCCCGATGACCTTCGAAGGCCCCCCGTGCCAAAACGCTTGGGTCCACATTCTTGCTCTCAAGCGCCCTCACCTGGGTCCACCCCTCCGCTCGCCTCACAGCCGGCGGATCGGGCCTGCTGGCCCCCTGGGGGCTAACAATAACCCTTGGTCGGCCCCCTAGAGCCCTTCCAAAGGGGTCTGGCGCCCCAACGCCGAGGATTGGGGACCCCCAAGCCCCAGCGCCCAAGTCACCCTAACACCCCTCCTCCACCCGGGCCGCTAGGGGAGCCGCCGGTCATTCAGGGCAGAAGAACGTACAGGGCCCTCCAAGCCCCCAGCGACTTTCGAAGGACCCCCGCGCCAAAACGCCTGAGCCCACGCTCCCGCTCGCCAGCGGCCTCACCTCCGCCCGCCTCTCCGCTTGCCGCAGAGCTGGCGGATCGGGCTTCCGGCCTCCTGGGGGCTAAATCTAACCATAGGTCGGCCCCCTAGGGGCCCCAGCAAGGGGCCTAGAGCCGCAACACCGGGGATTGGAGAACCCCGAGCTCCAGCGCTGGACACAACCGGCTGCCCCGCTGCCACATGGGCCACTAGGGGCGCTGCCGGTCATTCAGGGCGGGACAACGGGCAGGGCCCTCAGAGCCTCTGGCGACATTCGAAGGCCCCCCGCGCCAAAACGCTTGGGCCCACGCTCCTGCTCACAAGCGCCCTCACCTCGGCCTGCCCCTCTGCTCACCACACAGCCGGCGGATCGGGCCTGCCGGCCTCCTCGGAGCTAACCCTAACCCTAGGTGAGTCCCCGAGGGGCCCCTCCCAAGGGGCATGGCGCCAAAACGCCGGGGATTGGGAACCCCTGAGTCCCAGCGCCCGACTCACCCTACCGCCCCTCCTCCACCAGGGCTTTTAGGGGAGCCGCCCGTCATTCAGGGCGGGAGAACGGGCAGGGCCGTCCGAACCCCTGGCGACATTCGAAGGACCCCCGCGCCAAAATGACTGGGCCCACTCTCCAGATTGCCAGCGGCCTCACCTCCGACCACCCCTCCACTCACCGCAGAGCTGGCGGATCGGGCCTGCGGGCCTCCTGGGGGCTAAGCCTAACCATATGTCGGCCCCCGAGGGGCCCCTAGCAAGAGGCCTGGAGTCGTAACGCCGGGGATTGGGGACCCCTGAACCCCAGTGCCGGACTCACCCGGCCGCCCCGCTGCCACCTGCACCACTAGGAGCGCCACCGGTCATTCAGTGCGGGAGAACGGGCAGGGTCCTCCGATCCCCCCACGACCTTCGAAGGGCCCCCCGCACCAAAACACTTGACCCACGCTCCCGCTAGCCAGCGCCCTCACCTCGGCCCGCCCCTCCGCTCGCCGCACAGCCGTAGGATCGGGCCTGTCAGCCCCCTGGGTGTAACCCTAACCCTAGGTCTGCCCCCACGGGGCCCCTCCCAAGGGGCCTGGCATCGCAATGCCGGGGATTGGGGACCCCCGAGCACCAGTGCTGGACTCTCCCTGCCACCCCACCACCACCCAGTCCGCTAGGGGCGCCGCCGGTCATTCAGTGCTGGAGAACAGGCAGGGCCCTCTGAGCCCCCGCGACCTTCGTAGGCCCCTCGCGCCAAAATGCTTGGGCCCACGCTCCCACTCGCCAGCGCCCTCTACTCGGCCCGCCCCTCCACTCGATGAACAGCTAGCGGATCAGGCCTGCCTGTTTCCTGGGGGCTAACACTATCCCTAGGTCAGACCCCAAGGGGCCACTTCCAAAGGCCTGGTGCCACAACGCCGGGGATTGGTGACCCCCAAGCCTCAGCGCCGGAGTCACCCTTCCGCCCCACAGCTACCGGGCCAGTAGGGACGCCACCAGTCATTCAGAGCGGGAGAATGGGCAGGGCCCTCCGAGCCCCTGGCGACCTTTGAGGCCCCCCACGCCAAAACGCTTGGGCCCACGCTCCCGCTAGCAAGCGCCCTCACCTCGGTCCGCCCCCCCTCTCGCCGCACAGACAGCGGATTGGGCCTGCCAGCCTCCTGGGAACTAACCCTAACTCTAGGTCTGCTCACGAGGGGCCCCTCCCAAGGGGCCTGGCGATGCCACGCCGGGGATTGGGGACCCTCAAGCCCCAGCGCATTACTTACCCTGCCGCCCTGCCGCCACCCGGGCTGCTAGGGGCGCCACCGGTTATTTAGGGCGGGAGAACGGGCAGGGCCCTCCGAGCCCCCAGTGACCTTTGAAGGCCCCCCGTGACAAAACGCTTGGGCCTAGGCTCCTGCTCGCCAGCACCCTCTCCTCAGCCCGCCCCTCCGCTCGCCGCACAGCCGGCAGATCGGGACTGCCGGCCTCCTGGGGCTAACCCTAACCCTAGGTCGGCTCCCGAGGGGCCCATCCCAAGGGGCCTGGCGCCGCCACGCGGGTGATTGGGGACCCCCGAGCACCAGGGCTGAACTCACCCTGCCGCCCCGCTGCGACCCGGATCGCTAGGGGCACCGTCTTCATTCGGGGCTGGGGAACGGGCAGGGCCCTCTGAGCCCCCGGTGACCTTCGAAGGCCCGACACGCCAAAACGCTTGGGCTCCCGCTCCCGCTCGCCAGCGCCCTCACCTCGCCCCGCCCCTCCGTTCTCTGCACAGCCGGCGGATCGGGCCCCGGCCTCCTTTGGGCTAACCTCAACCCTAGGTCGGCCCCCGAGGGACCCCTCCCAAGGGGCCAGGCGCCGCCACGCCGGGGCATTTGGACCCCTGAGCCCTACTCCAGACTCACCCTGCCGCCCCGCCGCCACCCGGGACGCTAGGGGCGCCACCGGTCATTCAGGGAGGGAGTACGGGCAGGGCCCTCCGAGCCCCCGATGACCTTCGAAGGCCCCCCGCACCAAAACGCTTGGGCCTAAGCTCCCGCTCGCCAGCGCCCTCACCTCGGCTCACCCCTCCCCTCGCCGCACAGCCGGCCAATCGGGCCTGCCGGCCTCCTTTGGGCTAACGATAACCCTAGCTCGGCCCCCGAGGGACCCCTCCCAAGGGGCCTGGCAATGCCACGCCGGGTATTGGGGACCCCCGAGCCCGAGCTCCGGACTCACCCTGCCTCCCCGCCGCCACCCTGGCCGCTAGGGAGCCGCCGGGCATTCAGGGCGGGAGAACTTGCTGGGCCCTCTGAGCCCCCGGTGAGCTTCGAAGGCCCCCCATGCCAAAACGCTTGGGCCCACGCTCCCGCTTGCCAGCGCATTCACGTCGGCCCACCCCTCCACTCGCTGCACAGCCGGCGGATTGGGCCCGCCGGCCTCCTTTGGGCTAACACTCACCATATGTCGGCCCCCGAGGGACCCCTCCCAAGTGCCTGGAGCCACCGCGCCGGGGATCGGGGACCACTGAGCCCCAGCTCCAGACTCATCCTGCCGACACGCCGCCACCCTGGCCGCTAGGGGCGCCACCGGTCATTTAGGGTGTGAGAATGGGCAGGGCCCTCCAAGCCCCCAGCGACAATCCAAGGCCCCCCGTGCCAAAACGCCTGGGCCCACGCTCCCCCTCGCCAGCGCCCTCACCTCGGCCGCCCCTCTGCTCGCCGCACAGCCGGCGGTTCGGGCCTGCCGGCCTCCTTTGGGCTAACCCTAAACCTAGGTCGGCCCCAGAGGAGCCCCTCCCAAGGGGCCTGGCGCCGCCACGCTGGGGATTGGGGACACCCGAACCCCACCGCCGGACGCACTCTGCCGCTCCTCACCACCCGGCCCGCTAGGGGCGCCGTCCTCATTCAGGGCGTTAGAACGGGCAGGGCCCCCCGAGCCCCCGGCGACCTTCGAAGGTCCCCCGCGACAAAACGCTTGGGGCCATGCTCCCGCTCGCCAGCACCCTCACCTCGGCTAGCCCCTCCGCATGTGGCAGAGCCGGCGGATCGGGCCTGCCAGCCTCCTGGGGGCTAACCCGAACCCTAGGTTGGCCCCAAGGGGCCCCTCCCAAGGGGCCTATCGCTACAATGCCTGGGATTGGTGACCCCCGAGTCCAAGCGCTGGACTCACCGTGCCGCCCCGCCGCCACCCGGGCCGGTAGGAGAGCTGTCGGTCATTCAGGGCAGAACAACGGACAGGGCCCTCGGAGCCCCCAGCGCCGTTTGAAGGCCCTCCGCGCCAAAACCCTTGGGCCCACGCTCCCGCTCGCCAGCACCATCACTTCAGCCCACCCTCCGCTCCCTGCACAGCCGGCGGATTGGGCCTGACGGCCTCCTGGGGGCTAACCCTAACCCAAGCTCGATCCCTCGAGGGGCCCATCCCAAGGGGCCTGGTGCCGCAACGCCAGGGATTCGGGACCCACAAGCCCCAGCGCCAGACTCACCCTCCCGCCCCGCTGCCACCCGGGCCTCTAGGGGCACCGCCG
>NW_026622838.1:0-58821 GCF_023065955.2 Ursus arctos | reverse complement strand
GCCGGCTGTGCTGTGAGTGGAGGGGCGGGCGGAGTGAGGGCGCTGGCGAGCAGAAGCCTGGGCCCAAATATTTTGGCGCGGGGGCCTTCGAAGGTCGCTGGGGGCTCAGAGGGCCCTGCCCGTTCTCCCCCCCTGAATCACCGGCGGGCCCCCTAGCGGCCCAGGGGTGGGGGGCTGCAGGGTGAATCCGGCGCTGGGTCTCGGGTCCCCAATCCCTGGCGTTGGGGCGCCAAGCACCTTCGGATGGGCCCCTGGGGGACCCACCTTGGGTTAGGCTTAGCCCCCAGGAGGCCATCAGGCCCAATCCCCTGGCTGTGTAGCGCGCATTGCGGCGGGCCAGGGGAGGGAGCTGGCGAGCGGGACCGTGGGCCCACAGGTTTTGGCGCTGGGGCGGCCTTCGAAGGTCGTCAGGGGCTTGTAGGACCCTGCCCCTTCTCCCGCCTGAATGACCGGCGGCGCTCCTAGCGGCCCGGGTGGCGGGGGGCTGCAGGGTGAGTCCGGCCCTGGGGCTAGGACGTCCAGGAGCCCGGGCATGGCGGCGCAAGGCCCCCTGGGAGGGGCCCCTCGGGAACCGACCTAGGGTTAGGGTTAGCCCCCAGGAGGCCGGCAGGTCCGATCCGGCTGCTGTGTTTCGAGCGGAGGGGCGGGTTGAGGTGAGGGCGCTGACTAGTGGGAACGTGGGCCCAAGCGCTTTGGGGCAGGGGGCCATCGAATGTGGAAGGGGGCTTGGAGGGCCCTGCCCCTTCTCCCGCCGGGAATGAGCGGCAGCGCCCCTAGTGGCCCAGGTGGTGGAGGGGCAACAGTGTTAGTCCGGCCCTGGGGCACTGGGGTCCCCAATCCCCAGCGCTGCATCCCCGGGCCCCTTGTCAGGGGCCTCTCGGGGACTGACCTAGGGTTAGGGTTAGCAAGCAGGATGCCGGCAGGCCCAAAATGCCGGCTGTGCGGCGAGTGGAGGGGCGGGCGGAGTGAGGGCGCTGGCGAGCAGGAGCCTGGGCCCAAACATTTTGGCGCCTGGGGCCTTCCAAGGTCGCTGGGGGCTCAGAGGGCCCTGTGGGTTCTTCCGCCCTGATGACAGGCGGCGCCAATAACGGCCCGGGTGGCGGCGGGGCGGAGGGTGAGTCCAGCGCTGGGTCTCGGGTCCCCAATCCCAGGCGTTGGGGCGCCAGGCCCCTTGCGACGATCCCCTAAGGAGCCCACCTAGAGTTAGGGTTAGCCCCCAGGAGGCCTGCAAGCCCGATCTGCTGGATGTGCAGCGAGCGGAGGGGCAGGCCGAGCTGAGGGCGTTGAGGAGTGGGAGCGGGGGCCCAAGAGTTTGGCGCGGGGGCCTTCGAAATGCACCAGGGGCTCGGTGTGCCCTGCACATTCTCCCGCCCTGAATGACCAGCGGCGCCAATAAAGGCCCGGGTGGCGGTGGGGCGGAGGCTGAGTCCAGCGCTGGGGCGGGGGTCCCCAATCCCTGGCATTGCGGTGCCAGGCCCCTTGGGAGGAGCCCCTTGGGGGCCGACCTAGGGTTAGGATTAGCCCCGAGGAGGCCGGCAGGCAGGATCCATGGGCGGTGTGGCGAGGGGGGGGGCGGGCCGAGGGGAGGGCGCTGGTGAGTGGGAGCGTGGGCCCAAGTGTTTTGGCGCAGGCGGCCTTCGAAGCTCGCCAGGGGCTCAGAGGGCCCTACCCGTTCTCGAGCCTGAATGACTGGCGGCGCCCCTAGCGGCCCGGGTGGCGGGGGGCTGCAGGGTGAGTCCAGCGCTGGGGTTCGGAGGTTCCCAATCCCCAGCGTTGGGGCGCCAAGCCCCTTGGATGGGCCCTTCGGGGACCGACCTAGGGTTAGGATTAGCCTCCAGGAGTACGGCAGGTCCGATCCGCCTGCTGTGTTTCCAAGGGACGGGCGGGTTGAGGTGAGGGCGCTGACTAGTGGGAGCGTGGGCCCAAGCGCTTTGGGGAGCGGGTGCATCGAGGGTCCGGGTGGGGGGGGGCTGGGAGGGCCCTGTATGTTCTCCTGCCTTGAATGAGCGGCAGCGCCCCTAGTGGCCCAGGTGGTGGAGGGGCAGCAGTGTTAGTTTGGCCCTGGGTCTCAGGGGTCCCCAATCCCCAGCGTTGCAGCCCCAGGCCCCTTGTTATGGGCCTCTCGGGGACTGACCTAGGGTTAGGGTTAGCAAGCAGGAGGCCGGCAGGCCCCAAATGCCGGCTGTGCTGTGAGTGGAGGGGCGGGCGGAGTGAGGGCGCTGGCGAGCAGAAGCCTGGGCCCAAACATTTTGGCGCGGGGGCCTTCGAAGGTCGCTGGGGGCTCAGAGGGCCCTGCCCGTTCTCCCCCCCTGAATCACCGGCGGGCCCCCTAGCGGCCCAGGGGTGGGGGGCTGCAGGGCGAATCCGGCGCTGGGTCTCGGGTCCCCAATCCCTGGCGTTGGGGCGCCAAGCACCTTCGGATGGGCCCCTGGGGGACCCACCTTGGGTTAGGCTTAGCCCCCAGGAGGCCATCAGGCCCAATCCCCTGGCTGTGTAGCGCGCATTGCGGCGGGCCAGGGGAGGGAGCTGGCGAGCGGGACCGTGGGCCCACAGGTTTTGGCGCTGGGGCGGCCTTCGAAGGTCGTCAGGGGCTTGTAGGACCCTGCCCCTTCTCCCGCCTGAATGACCGGCGGCGCTCCTAGCGGCCCGGGTGGCGGGGGGCTGCAGGGTGAGTCCGGCCCTGGGGCTAGGACGTCCAGGAGCCCGGGCATGGCGGCGCAAGGCCCCTTGGGAGGGGCCCCTCGGGAACCGACCTAGGGTTAGGGTTAGCCCCAGGAGGCCGGCAGGTCCGATCCGGCTGCTGTGTTTCGAGCGGAGGGGCGGGTTGAGGTGAGGGCGCTGACTAGTGGGAACGTGGGCCCAAGCGCTTTGGGGCAGGGGGCCATCGAATGTGGAAGGGGGCTTGGAGGGCCCTGCCCCTTCTCCCGCCGGGAATGAGCGGCAGCGCCCCTAGTGGCCCAGGTGGTGGAGGGGCAACAGTGTTAGTCCGGCCCTGGGGCACTGGGGTCCCCAATCCCCAGCGCTGCATCCCCGGGCCCCTTGTCAGGGGCCTCTCGGGGACTGACCTAGGGTTAGGGTTAGCAAGCAGGATGCCGGCAGGCCCAAAATGCCGGCTGTGCGGCGAGTGGAGGGGCGGGCGGAGTGAGGGCGCTGGCGAGCAGGAGCCTGGGCCCAAACATTTTGGCGCCTGGGGCCTTCCAAGGTCGCTGGGGGCTCAGAGGGCCCTGTGGGTTCTTCCGCCCTGATGACAGGCGGCGCCAATAACGGCCCGGGTGGCGGCGGGGCGGAGGGTGAGTCCAGCGCTGGGTCTCGGGTCCCCAATCCCAGGCGTTGGGGCGCCAGGCCCCTTGCGACGATCCCCTAAGGAGCCCACCTAGAGTTAGGGTTAGCCCCCAGGAGGCCTGCAAGCCCGATCTGCTGGATGTGCAGCGAGCGGAGGGGCAGGCCGAGCTGAGGGCGTTGAGGAGTGGGAGCGGGGGGCCCAAGAGTTTTGCGCGGGGGCCTTCGAAATGCACCAGGGGCTCGGTGTGCCCTGCACATTCTCCCGCCCTGAATGACCAGCGGCGCCAATAAAGGCCCGGGTGGCGGTGGGGCGGAGGCTGAGTCCAGCGCTGGGGCGGGGGTCCCCAATCCCTGGCATTGCGGTGCCAGGCCCCTTGGGAGGAGCCCCTTGGGGGCCGACCTAGGGTTAGGATTAGCCCCGAGGAGGCCGGCAGGCAGGATCCATGGGCGGTGTGGCGGGGGGGGGGGGGGGCGGGCCGAGGGGAGGGCGCTGGTGAGTGGGAGCGTGGGCCCCAGTGTTTTGGCGCAGGCGGCCTTCGAAGCTCGCCAGGGGCTCAGAGGGCCCTACCCGTTCTCGAGCCTGAATGACTGGCGGCGCCCCTAGCGGCCCGGGTGGCGGGGGGGCTGCAGGGTGAGTCCAGCGCTGGGGTTCGGAGGTTCCCAATCCCCAGCGTTGGGGCGCCAAGCCCCTTGGATGGGCCCTTCGGGGACCGACCTAGGGTTAGGATTAGCCTCCAGGAGTACGGCAGGTCCGATCCGCCTGCTGTGTTTCCAAGGGACGGGCGGGTTGAGGTGAGGGCGCTGACTAGTGGGAGCGTGGGCCCAAGCGCTTTGGGGAGCGGGTGCATCGAGGGTCCGGGTGGGGGGGGGCTGGGAGGGCCCTGTATGTTCTCCTGCCTTGAATGAGCGGCAGCGCCCCTAGTGGCCCAGGTGGTGGAGGGGCAGCAGTGTTAGTTTGGCCCTGGGTCTCAGGGGTCCCCAATCCCCAGCGTTGCAGCCCCAGGCCCCTTGTTATGGGCCTCTCGGGGACTGACCTAGGGTTAGGGTTAGCAAGCAGGATGCCGGCAGGCCCCAAATGCCGGCTGTGCTGTGAGTGGAGGGGCGGGCGGAGTGAGGGCGCTGGCGAGCAGAAGCCTGGGCCCAAACATTTTGGCGCGGGGGCCTTCGAAGGTCGCTGGGGGCTCAGAGGGCCCTGCCCGTTCTCCCCCCCTGAATCACCGGCGGGCCCCCTAGCGGCCCAGGGGTGGGGGGCTGCAGGGTGAATCCGGCGCTGGGTCTCGGGTCCCCAATCCCTGGCGTTGGGGCGCCAAGCACCTTCGGATGGGCCCCTGGGGGACCCACCTTGCGTTAGGCTTAGCCCCCAGGAGGCCATCAGGCCCAATCCCCTGGCTGTGTAGCGCGCATTGCGGCGGGCCAGGGGAGGGAGCTGGCGAGCGGGACCGTGGGCCCACAGGTTTTGGCGCTGGGGCGGCCTTCGAAGGTCGTCAGGGGCTTGTAGGACCCTGCCCCTTCTCCCGCCTGAATGACCGGCGGCGCTCCTAGCGGCCCGGGTGGCGGGGGGCTGCAGGGTGAGTCCGGCCCTGGGGCTAGGACGTCCAGGAGCCCGGGCATGGCGGCGCAAGGCCCCTTGGGAGGGGCCCCTCGGGAACCGACCTAGGGTTAGGGTTAGCCCCCAGGAGGCCGGCAGGTCCGATCCGGCTGCTGTGTTTCGAGCGGAGGGGCGGGTTGAGGTGAGAGCGCTGACTAGTGGGAACGTGGGCCCAAGCGCTTTGGGGCAGGGGGCCATCGAATGTGGAAGGGGGCTTGGAGGGCCCTGCCCCTTCTCCCGCCGGGAATGAGCGGCAGCGCCCCTAGTGGCCCAGGTGGTGGAGGGGCAACAGTGTTAGTCCGGCCCTGGGGCACTGGGGTCCCCAATCCCCAGCGCTGCATCCCCGGGCCCCTTGTCAGGGGCCTCTCGGGGACTGACCTAGGGTTAGGGTTAGCAAGCAGGATGCCGGCAGGCCCAAAATGCCGGCTGTGCGGCGAGTGGAGGGGCGGGCGGAGTGAGGGCGCTGGCGAGCAGGAGCCTGGGCCCAAACATTTTGGCGCCTGGGGCCTTCCAAGGTCGCTGGGGGCTCAGAGGGCCCTGTGGGTTCTTCCGCCCTGATGACAGGCGGCGCCAATAATGGCCCGGGTGGCGGCGGGGCGGAGGGTGAGTCCAGCGCTGGGTCTCGGGTCCCCAATCCCAGGCGTTGGGGCGCCAGGCCCCTTGCGACGATCCCCTAAGGAGCCCACCTAGAGTTAGGGTTAGCCCCCAGGAGGCCTGCAAGCCCGATCTGCTGGATGTGCAGCGAGCGGAGGGGCAGGCCGAGCTGAGGGCGTTGAGGAGTGGGAGCGGGGGGCCCAAGAGTTTGGCGCGGGGGCCTTCGAAATGCACCAGGGGCTCGGTGTGCCCTGCACATTCTCCCGCCCTGAATGACCAGCGGCGCCAATAAAGGCCCGGGTGGCGGTGGGGCGGAGGCTGAGTCCAGCGCTGGGGCGGGGGTCCCCAATCCCTGGCATTGCGGTGCCAGGCCCCTTGGGAGGAGCCCCTTGGGGGCCGACCTAGGGTTAGGATTAGCCCCGAGGAGGCCGGCAGGCAGGATCCATGGGCGGTGTGGCGAGGGGGGGGCGGGCCGAGGGGAGGGCGCTGGTGAGTGGGAGCGTGGGCCCCAGTGTTTTGGGGCAGGCGGCCTTCGAAGCTCGCCAGGGGCTCAGAGGGCCCTACCCGTTCTCGAGCCTGAATGACTGGCGGCGCCCCTAGCGGCCCGGGTGGCGGGGGGCTGCAGGGTGAGTCCAGCGCTGGGGTTCGGAGGTTCCCAATCCCCAGCGTTGGGGCGCCAAGCCCCTTGGATGGGCCCTTCGGGGACCGACCTAGGGTTAGGATTAGCCTCCAGGAGTACGGCAGGTCCGATCCGCCTGCTGTGTTTCCAAGGGACGGGCGGGTTGAGGTGAGGGCGCTGACTAGTGGGAGCGTGGGCCCAAGCGCTTTGGGGAGCGGGTGCATCGAGGGTCCGGGTGGGGGGGGGCTGGGAGGGCCCTGTATGTTCTCCTGCCTTGAATGAGCGGCAGCGCCCCTAGTGGCCCAGGTGGTGGAGGGGCAGCAGTGTTAGTTTGGCCCTGGGTCTCAGGGGTCCCCAATCCCCAGCGTTGCAGCCCCAGGCCCCTTGTTATGGGCCTCTCGGGGACTGACCTAGGGTTAGGGTTAGCAAGCAGGATGCCGGCAGGCCCCAAATGCCGGCTGTGCTGTGAGTGGAGGGGCGGGCGGAGTGAGGGCGCTGGCGAGCAGAAGCCTGGGCCCAAACATTTTGGCGCGGGGGCCTTCGAAGGTCGCTGGGGGCTCAGAGGGCCCTGCCCGTTCTCCCCCCCTGAATCACCGGCGGGCCCCCTAGCGGCCCAGGGGTGGGGGGCTGCAGGGTGAATCCGGCGCTGGGTCTCGGGTCCCCAATCCCTGGCGTTGGGGCGCCAAGCACCTTCGGATGGGCCCCTGGGGGACCCACCTTGGGTTAGGCTTAGCCCCCAGGAGGCCATCAGGCCCAATCCCCTGGCTGTGTAGCGCGCATTGCGGCGGGCCAGGGGAGGGAGCTGGCGAGCGGGACCGTGGGCCCACAGGTTTTGGCGCTGGGGCGGCCTTCGAAGGTCGTCAGGGGCTTGTAGGACCCTGCCCCTTCTCCCGCCTGAATGACCGGCGGCGCTCCTAGCGGCCCGGGTGGCGGGGGGCTGCAGGGTGAGTCCGGCCCTGGGGCTAGGACGTCCAGGATCCCAGGCATGGCGGCGCAAGGCCCCCTGGGAGGGGCCCCTCGGGAACCGACCTAGGGTTAGGGTTAGCCCCCAGGAGGCCGGCAGGTCCGATCCGGCTGCTGTGTTTCGAGCGGAGGGGCGGGTTGAGGTGAGGGCGCTGACTAGTGGGAACGTGGGCCCAAACGCTTTGGGGCAGGGGGCCATCGAATGTGGAAGGGGGCTTGGAGGGCCCTGCCCCTTCTCCCGCCGGGAATGAGCGGCAGCGCCCCTAGTGGCCCAGGTGGTGGAGGGGCAACAGTGTTAGTCCGGCCTTGGGGCACTGGGGTCCCCAATCCCCAGCGCTGCATCCCGGGGCCCCTTGTCAGGGGCCTCTCGGGGACTGACCTAGGGTTAGGGTTAGCAAGCAGGATGCCGGCAGGCCCAAAATGCCGGCTGTGCGGCGAGTGGAGGGGCGGGCGGAGTGAGGGCGCTGGCGAGCAGGAGCCTGGGCCCAAACATTTTGGCGCCTGGGGCCTTCCAAGGTCGCTGGGGGCTCAGAGGGCCCTGTGGGTTCTTCCGCCCTGATGACAGGCGGCGCCAATAACGGCCCGGGTGGCGGCGGGGCGGAGGGTGAGTCCAGCGCTGGGTCTCGGGTCCCCAATCCCAGGCGTTGGGGCGCCAGGCCCCTTGCGACGATCCCCTAAGGAGCCCACCTAGAGTTAGGGTTAGCCCCCAGGAGGCCTGCAAGCCCGATCTGCTGGATGTGCAGCGAGCGGAGGGGCAGGCCGAGCTGAGGGCGTTGAGGAGTGGGAGCGGGGGCCCAAGAGTTTGGCGCGGGGGCCTTCGAAATGCACCAGGGGCTCGGTGTGCCCTGCACATTCTCCCGCCCTGAATGACCAGCGGCGCCAATAAAGGCCCGGGTGGCGGTGGGGCGGAGGCTGAGTCCAGCGCTGGGGCGGGGGTCCCCAATCCCTGGCATTGCGGTGCCAGGCCCCTTGGGAGGAGCCCCTTGGGGGCCGACCTAGGGTTAGGATTAGCCCCGAGGAGGCCGGCAGGCAGGATCCATGGGCGGTGTGGCGAGGGGGGGGGCGGGCCGAGGGGAGGGCGCTGGTGAGTGGGAGCGTGGGCCCCAGTGTTTTGGGGCAGGCGGCCTTCGAAGCTCGCCAGGGGCTCAGAGGGCCCTACCCGTTCTCGAGCCTGAATGACTGGCGGCGCCCCTAGCGGCCCGGGTGGCGGGGGGCTGCAGGGTGAGTCCAGCGCTGGGGTTCGGAGGTTCCCAATCCCCAGCGTTGGGGCGCCAAGCCCCTTGGATGGGCCCTTCGGGGACCGACCTAGGGTTAGGATTAGCCTCCAGGAGTACGGCAGGTCCGATCCGCCTGCTGTGTTTCCAAGGGACGGGCGGGTTGAGGTGAGGGCGCTGACTAGTGGGAGCGTGGGCCCAAGCGCTTTGGGGAGCGGGTGCATCGAGGGTCCGGGTGGGGGGGGGGCTGGGAGGGCCCTGTATGTTCTCCTGCCTTGAATGAGCGGCAGCGCCCCTAGTGGCCCAGGTGGTGGAGGGGGCAGCAGTGTTAGTTTGGCCCTGGGTCTCAGGGGTCCCCAATCCCCAGCGTTGCAGCCCCAGGCCCCTTGTTATGGGCCTCTCGGGGGACTGACCTAGGGTTAGGGTTAGCAAGCAGGATGCCGGCAGGCCCCAAATGCCGGCTGTGCTGTGAGTGGAGGGGCGGGCGGAGTGAGGGCGCTGGCGAGCAGAAGCCTGGGCCCAAACATTTTGGCGCGGGGGCCTTCGAAGGTCGCTGGGGGCTCAGAGGGCCCTGCCCGTTCTCCCCCCCTGAATCACCGGCGGGCCCCCTAGCGGCCCAGGGGTGGGGGGCTGCAGGGTGAATCCGGCGCTGGGTCTCGGGTCCCCAATCCCTGGCGTTGGGGCGCCAAGCACCTTCGGATGGGCCCCTGGGGGACCCACCTTGCGTTAGGCTTAGCCCCCAGGAGGCCATCAGGCCCAATCCCCTGGCTGTGTAGCGCGCATTGCGGCGGGCCAGGGGAGGGAGCTGGCGAGCGGGACCATGGGCCCACAGGTTTTGGCGCTGGGGCGGCCTTCGAAGGTCGTCAGGGGCTTGTAGGACCCTGCCTCTTCTCCCGCCTGAATGACCGGCGGCGCTCCTAGCGGCCCGGGTGGCGGGGGGCTGCAGGGTGAGTCCGGCCCTGGGGCTAGGACGTCCAGGATCCCGGGCATGGCGGCGCAAGGCCCCTTGGGAGGGGCCCCTCGGGAACCGACCTAGGGTTAGGGTTAGCCCCCAGGAGGCCGGCAGGTCCGATCCGGCTGCTGTGTTTCGAGCGGAGGGGCGGGTTGAGGTGAGAGCGCTGACTAGTGGGAACGTGGGCCCAAGCGCTTTGGGGCAGGGGGCCATCGAATGTGGAAGGGGGCTTGGAGGGCCCTGCCCCTTCTCCCGCCGGGAATGAGCGGCAGCGCCCCTAGTGGCCCAGGTGGTGGAGGGGCAACAGTGTTAGTCTGGCCCTGGGGCACTGGGGTCCCCAATCCCCAGCGCTGCATCCCCGGGCCCCTTGTCAGGGGCCTCTCGGGGACTGACCTAGGGTTAGGGTTAGCAAGCAGGATGCCGGCAGGCCCAAAATGCCGGCTGTGCGGCGAGTGGAGGGGCGGGCGGAGTGAGGGCGCTGGCGAGCAGGAGCCTGGGCCCAAACATTTTGGCGCCTGGGGCCTTCCAAGGTCGCTGGGGGCTCAGAGGGCCCTGTGGGTTCTTCCGCCCTGATGACAGGCGGCGCCAATAATGGCCCGGGTGGCGGCGGGGCGGAGGGTGAGTCCAGCGCTGGGTCTCGGGTCCCCAATCCCAGGCGTTGGGGCGCCAGGCACCTTGCGACGATCCCCTAAGGAGCCCACCTAGAGTTAGGGTTAGCCCCCAGGAGGCCTGCAAGCCCGATCTGCTGGATGTGCAGCGAGCGGAGGGGCAGGCCGAGCTGAGGGCGTTGAGGAGTGGGAGCGGGGGCCCAAGAGTTTGGCGCGGGGGCCTTCGAAATGCACCAGGGGCTCGGTGTGCCCTGCACATTCTCCCGCCCTGAATGACCAGCGGCGCCAATAAAGGCCCGGGTGGCGGTGGGGCGGAGGCTGAGTCCAGCGCTGGGGCGGGGGTCCCCAATCCCTGGCATTGCGGTGCCAGGCCCCTTGGGAGGAGCCCCTTGGGGGCCGACCTAGGGTTAGGATTAGCCCCGAGGAGGCCGGCAGGCAGGATCCATGGGCGGTGTGGCGAGGGGGGGGGCGGGCCGAGGGGAGGGCGCTGGTGAGTGGGAGCGTGGGCCCCAGTGTTTTGGCGCAGGCGGCCTTCGAAGCTCGCCAGGGGCTCAGAGGGCCCTACCCGTTCTCGAGCCTGAATGACTGGCGGCGCCCCTAGCGGCCCGGGTGGCGGGGGGCTGCAGGGTGAGTCCAGCGCTGGGGTTCGGAGGTTCCCAATCCCCAGCGTTGGGGCGCCAAGCCCCTTGGATGGGCCCTTCGGGGACCGACCTAGGGTTAGGATTAGCCTCCAGGAGTACGGCAGGTCCGATCCGCCTGCTGTGTTTCCAAGGGACGGGCGGGTTGAGGTGAGGGCGCTGACTAGTGGGAGCGTGGGCCCAAGCGCTTTGGGGAGCGGGTGCATCGAGGGTCCGGGTGGGGGGGGGCTGGGAGGGCCCTGTATGTTCTCCTGCCTTGAATGAGCGGCAGCGCCCCTAGTGGCCCAGGTGGTGGAGGGGCAGCAGTGTTAGTTTGGCCCTGGGTCTCAGGGGTCCCCAATCCCCAGCGTTGCAGCCCCAGGCCCCTTGTTATGGGCCTCTCGGGGACTGACCTAGGGTTAGGGTTAGCAAGCAGGATGCCGGCAGGCCCCAAATGCCGGCTGTGCTGTGAGTGGAGGGGCGGGCGGAGTGAGGGCGCTGGCGAGCAGAAGCCTGGGCCCAAACATTTTGGCGCGGGGGCCTTCGAAGGTCGCTGGGGGCTCAGAGGGCCCTGCCCGTTCTCCCCCCCTGAATCACCGGCGGGCCCCCTAGCGGCCCAGGGGTGGGGGGCTGCAGGGTGAATCCGGCGCTGGGTCTCGGGTCCCCAATCCCTGGCGTTGGGGCGCCAAGCACCTTCGGATGGGCCCCTGGGGGACCCACCTTGCGTTAGGCTTAGCCCCCAGGAGGCCATCAGGCCCAATCCCCTGGCTGTGTAGCGCGCATTGCGGCGGGCCAGGGGAGGGAGCTGGCGAGCGGGACCGTGGGCCCACAGGTTTTGGCGCTGGGGCGGCCTTCGAAGGTCGTCAGGGGCTTGTAGGAGCCTGCCCCTTCTCCCGCCTGAATGACCGGCGGCGCTCCTAGCGGCCCGGGTGGCGGGGGGCTGCAGGGTGAGTCCGGCCCTGGGGCTAGGACGTCCAGGATCCCGGGCATGGCGGCGCAAGGCCCCTTGGGAGGGGCCCCTCGGGAACCGACCTAGGGTTAGGGTTAGCCCCCAGGAGGCCGGCAGGTCCGATCCGGCTGCTGTGTTTCGAGCGGAGGGGCGGGTTGAGGTGAGAGCGCTGACTAGTGGGAACGTGGGCCCAAGCGCTTTGGGGCAGGGGGCCATCGAATGTGGAAGGGGGCTTGGAGGGCCCTGCCCCTTCTCCCGCCGGGAATGAGCGGCAGCGCCCCTAGTGGCCCAGGTGGTGGAGGGGCAACAGTGTTAGTCCGGCCCTGGGGCACTGGGGTCCCCAATCCCCAGCGCTGCATCCCCGGGCCCCTTGTCAGGGGCCTCTCGGGGACTGACCTAGGGTTAGGGTTAGCAAGCAGGATGCCGGCAGGCCCAAAATGCCGGCTGTGCGGCGAGTGGAGGGGCGGGCGGAGTGAGGGCGCTGGCGAGCAGGAGCCTGGGCCCAAACATTTTGGCGCCTGGGGCCTTCCAAGGTCGCTGGGGGCTCAGAGGGCCCTGTGGGTTCTTCCGCCCTGATGACAGGCGGCGCCAATAATGGCCCGGGTGGCGGCGGGGCGGAGGGTGAGTCCAGCGCTGGGTCTCGGGTCCCCAATCCCAGGCGTTGGGGCGCCAGGCCCCTTGCGACGATCCCCTAAGGAGCCCACCTAGAGTTAGGGTTAGCCCCCAGGAGGCCTGCAAGCCCGATCTGCTGGATGTGCAGCGAGCGGAGGGGCAGGCCGAGCTGAGGGCGTTGAGGAGTGGGAGCGGGGGCCCAAGAGTTTGGCGCGGGGGGCCTTCGAAATGCACCAGGGGCTCGGTGTGCCCTGCACATTCTCCCGCCCTGAATGACCAGCGGCGCCAATAAAGGCCCGGGTGGCGGTGGGGCGGAGGCTGAGTCCAGCGCTGGGGCGGGGGTCCCCAATCCCTGGCATTGCGGTGCCAGGCCCCTTGGGAGGAGCCCCTTGGGGGCCGACCTAGGGTTAGGATTAGCCCCGAGGAGGCCGGCAGGCAGGATCCATGGGCGGTGTGGCGAGGGGGGGGGCGGGCCGAGGGGAGGGCGCTGGTGAGTGGGAGCGTGGGCCCCAGTGTTTTGGCGCAGGCGGCCTTCGAAGCTCGCCAGGGGCTCAGAGGGCCCTACCCGTTCTCGAGCCTGAATGACTGGCGGCGCCCCTAGCGGCCCGGGTGGCGGGGGGCTGCAGGGTGAGTCCAGCGCTGGGGTTCGGAGGTTCCCAATCCCCAGCGTTGGGGCGCCAAGCCCCTTGGATGGGCCCTTCGGGGACCGACCTAGGGTTAGGATTAGCCTCCAGGAGTACGGCAGGTCCGATCCGCCTGCTGTGTTTCCAAGGGACGGGCGGGTTGAGGTGAGGGCGCTGACTAGTGGGAGCGTGGGCCCAAGCGCTTTGGGGAGCGGGTGCATCGAGGGTCCGGGTGGGGGGGGGGCTGGGAGGGCCCTGTATGTTCTCCTGCCTTGAATGAGCGGCAGCGCCCCTAGTGGCCCAGGTGGTGGAGGGGCAGCAGTGTTAGTTTGGCCCTGGGTCTCAGGGGTCCCCAATCCCCAGCGTTGCAGCCCCAGGCCCCTTGTTATGGGCCTCTCGGGGACTGACCTAGGGTTAGGGTTAGCAAGCAGGATGCCGGCAGGCCCCAAATGCCGGCTGTGCTGTGAGTGGAGGGGCGGGCGGAGTGAGGGCGCTGGCGAGCAGAAGCCTGGGCCCAAACATTTTGGCGCGGGGGCCTTCGAAGGTCGCTGGGGGCTCAGAGGGCCCTGCCCGTTCTCCCCCCCTGAATCACCGGCGGGCCCCCTAGCGGCCCAGGGGTGGGGGGCTGCAGGGTGAATCCGGCGCTGGGTCTCGGGTCCCCAATCCCTGGCGTTGGGGCGCCAAGCACCTTCGGATGGGCCCCTGGGGGACCCACCTTGCGTTAGGCTTAGCCCCCAGGAGGCCATCAGGCCCAATCCCCTGGCTGTGTAGCGCGCATTGCGGCGGGCCAGGGGAGGGAGCTGGCGAGCGGGACCGTGGGGCCCACAGGTTTTGGCGCTGGGGCGGCCTTCGAAGGTCGTCAGGGGCTTGTAGGAGCCTGCCCCTTCTCCCGCCTGAATGACCGGCGGCGCTCCTAGCGGCCCGGGTGGCGGGGGGCTGCAGGGTGAGTCCGGCCCTGGGGCTAGGACGTCCAGGATCCCGGGCATGGCGGCGCAAGGCCCCTTGGGAGGGGCCCCTCGGGAACCGACCTAGGGTTAGGGTTAGCCCCCAGGAGGCCGGCAGGTCCGATCCGGCTGCTGTGTTTCGAGCGGAGGGGCGGGTTGAGGTGAGAGCGCTGACTAGTGGGAACGTGGGCCCAAGCGCTTTGGGGCAGGGGGCCATCGAATGTGGAAGGGGGCTTGGAGGGCCCTGCCCCTTCTCCCGCCGGGAATGAGCGGCAGCGCCCCTAGTGGCCCAGGTGGTGGAGGGGCAACAGTGTTAGTCCGGCCCTGGGGCACTGGGGTCCCCAATCCCCAGCGCTGCATCCCCGGGCCCCTTGTCAGGGGCCTCTCGGGGACTGACCTAGGGTTAGGGTTAGCAAGCAGGATGCCGGCAGGCCCAAAATGCCGGCTGTGCGGCGAGTGGAGGGGGCGGGCGGAGTGAGGGCGCTGGCGAGCAGGAGCCTGGGCCCAAACATTTTGGCGCCTGGGGCCTTCCAAGGTCGCTGGGGGCTCAGAGGGCCCTGTGGGTTCTTCCGCCCTGATGACAGGCGGCGCCAATAATGGCCCGGGGTGGCGGCGGGGCGGAGGGTGAGTCCAGCGCTGGGTCTCGGGTCCCCAATCCCAGGCGTTGGGGCGCCAGGCCCCTTGCGACGATCCCCTAAGGAGCCCACCTAGAGTTAGGGTTAGCCCCCAGGAGGCCTGCAAGCCCGATCTGCTGGATGTGCAGCGAGCGGAGGGGCAGGCCGAGCTGAGGGCGTTGAGGAGTGGGAGCGGGGGCCCAAGAGTTTGGCGCGGGGGGCCTTCGAAATGCACCAGGGGCTCGGTGTGCCCTGCACATTCTCCCGCCCTGAATGACCAGCGGCGCCAATAAAGGCCCGGGTGGCGGTGGGGCGGAGGCTGAGTCCAGCGCTGGGGCGGGGGTCCCCAATCCCTGGCATTGCGGTGCCAGGCCCCTTGGGAGGAGCCCCTTGGGGGCCGACCTAGGGTTAGGATTAGCCCCGAGGAGGCCGGCAGGCAGGATCCATGGGCGGTGTGGCGAGGGGGGGGGGCGGGCCGAGGGGAGGGCGCTGGTGAGTGGGAGCGTGGGCCCCAGTGTTTTGGCGCAGGCGGCCTTCGAAGCTCGCCAGGGGCTCAGAGGGCCCTACCCGTTCTCGAGCCTGAATGACTGGCGGCGCCCCTAGCGGCCCGGGTGGCGGGGGGCTGCAGGGTGAGTCCAGCGCTGGGGTTCGGAGGTTCCCAATCCCCAGCGTTGGGGCGCCAAGCCCCTTGGATGGGCCCTTCGGGGACCGACCTAGGGTTAGGATTAGCCTCCAGGAGTACGGCAGGTCCGATCCGCCTGCTGTGTTTCCAAGGGACGGGCGGGTTGAGGTGAGGGCGCTGACTAGTGGGAGCGTGGGCCCAAGCGCTTTGGGGAGCGGGTGCATCGAGGGTCCGGGTGGGGGGGGGCTGGGAGGGCCCTGTATGTTCTCCTGCCTTGAATGAGCGGCAGCGCCCCTAGTGGCCCAGGTGGTGGAGGGGCAGCAGTGTTAGTTTGGCCCTGGGTCTCAGGGGTCCCCAATCCCCAGCGTTGCAGCCCCAGGCCCCTTGTTATGGGCCTCTCGGGGACTGACCTAGGGTTAGGGTTAGCAAGCAGGATGCCGGCAGGCCCCAAATGCCGGCTGTGCTGTGAGTGGAGGGGCGGGCGGAGTGAGGGCGCTGGCGAGCAGAAGCCTGGGCCCAAACATTTTGGCGCGGGGGCCTTCGAAGGTCGCTGGGGGCTCAGAGGGCCCTGCCCGTTCTCCCCCCCTGAATCACCGGCGGGCCCCCTAGCGGCCCAGGGGTGGGGGGCTGCAGGGTGAATCCGGCGCTGGGTCTCGGGTCCCCAATCCCTGGCGTTGGGGCGCCAAGCACCTTCGGATGGGCCCCTGGGGGACCCACCTTGCGTTAGGCTTAGCCCCCAGGAGGCCATCAGGCCCAATCCCCTGGCTGTGTAGCGCGCATTGCGGCGGGCCAGGGGAGGGAGCTGGCGAGCGGGACCGTGGGCCCACAGGTTTTGGCGCTGGGGCGGCCTTCGAAGGTCGTCAGGGGCTTGTAGGACCCTGCCCCTTCTCCCGCCTGAATGACCGGCGGCGCTCCTAGCGGCCCGGGTGGCGGGGGGCTGCAGGGTGAGTCCGGCCCTGGGGCTAGGACGTCCAGGAGCCCGGGCATGGCGGCGCAAGGCCCCTTGGGAGGGGCCCCTCGGGAACCGACCTAGGGTTAGGGTTAGCCCCCAGGAGGCCGGCAGGTCCGATCCGGCTGCTGTGTTTCGAGCGGAGGGGCGGGTTGAGGTGAGAGCGCTGACTAGTGGGAACGTGGGCCCAAGCGCTTTGGGGCAGGGGGCCATCGAATGTGGAAGGGGGCTTGGAGGGCCCTGCCCCTTCTCCCGCCGGGAATGAGCGGCAGCGCCCCTAGTGGCCCAGGTGGTGGAGGGGCAACAGTGTTAGTCCGGCCCTGGGGCACTGGGGTCCCCAATCCCCAGCGCTGCATCCCCGGGCCCCTTGTCAGGGGCCTCTCGGGGACTGACCTAGGGTTAGGGTTAGCAAGCAGGATGCCGGCAGGCCCAAAATGCCGGCTGTGCGGCGAGTGGAGGGGCGGGCGGAGTGAGGGCGCTGGCGAGCAGGAGCCTGGGCCCAAACATTTTGGCGCCTGGGGCCTTCCAAGGTCGCTGGGGGCTCAGAGGGCCCTGTGGGTTCTTCCGCCCTGATGACAGGCGGCGCCAATAATGGCCCGGGTGGCGGCGGGGCGGAGGGTGAGTCCAGCGCTGGGTCTCGGGTCCCCAATCCCAGGCGTTGGGGCGCCAGGCCCCTTGCGACGATCCCCTAAGGAGCCCACCTAGAGTTAGGGTTAGCCCCCAGGAGGCCTGCAAGCCCGATCTGCTGGATGTGCAGCGAGCGGAGGGGCAGGCCGAGCTGAGGGCGTTGAGGAGTGGGAGCGGGGGCCCAAGAGTTTGGCGCGGGGGCCTTCGAAATGCACCAGGGGCTCGGTGTGCCCTGCACATTCTCCCGCCCTGAATGACCAGCGGCGCCAATAAAGGCCCGGGTGGCGGTGGGGCGGAGGCTGAGTCCAGCGCTGGGGCGGGGGTCCCCAATCCCTGGCATTGCGGTGCCAGGCCCCTTGGGAGGAGCCCCTTGGGGGCCGACCTAGGGTTAGGATTAGCCCCGAGGAGGCCGGCAGGCAGGATCCATGGGCGGTGTGGCGAGGGGGGGGGGCGGGCCGAGGGGAGGGCGCTGGTGAGTGGGAGCGTGGGCCCCAGTGTTTTGGGGCAGGCGGCCTTCGAAGCTCGCCAGGGGCTCAGAGGGCCCTACCCGTTCTCGAGCCTGAATGACTGGCGGCGCCCCTAGCGGCCCGGGTGGCGGGGGGCTGCAGGGTGAGTCCAGCGCTGGGGTTCGGAGGTTCCCAATCCCCAGCGTTGGGGCGCCAAGCCCCTTGGATGGGCCCTTCGGGGACCGACCTAGGGTTAGGATTAGCCTCCAGGAGTACGGCAGGTCCGATCCGCCTGCTGTGTTTCCAAGGGACGGGCGGGTTGAGGTGAGGGCGCTGACTAGTGGGAGCGTGGGCCCAAGCGCTTTGGGGAGCGGGTGCATCGAGGGTCCGGGTGGGGGGGGGACTGGGAGGGCCCTGTATGTTCTCCTGCCTTGAATGAGCGGCAGCGCCCCTAGTGGCCCAGGTGGTGGAGGGGCAGCAGTGTTAGATTGGCCCTGGGTCTCAGGGGTCCCCAATCCCCAGCGTTGCAGCCCCAGGCCCCTTGTTATGGGCCTCTCGGGGACTGACCTAGGGTTAGGGTTAGCAAGCAGGATGCCGGCAGGCCCCAAATGCCGGCTGTGCTGTGAGTGGAGGGGCGGGCGGAGTGAGGGCGCTGGCGAGCAGAAGCCTGGGCCCAAACATTTTGGCGCGGGGGCCTTCGAAGGTCGCTGGGGGCTCAGAGGGCCCTGCCCGTTCTCCCCCCCTGAATCACCGGCGGGCCCCCTAGCGGCCCAGGGGTGGGGGGCTGCAGGGTGAATCCGGCGCTGGGTCTCGGGTCCCCAATCCCTGGCGTTGGGGCGCCAAGCACCTTCGGATGGGCCCCTGGGGGACCCACCTTGGGTTAGGCTTAGCCCCCAGGAGGCCATCAGGCCCAATCCCCTGGCTGTGTAGCGCGCATTGCGGCGGGCCAGGGGAGGGAGCTGGCGAGCGGGACCGTGGGCCCACAGGTTTTGGCGCTGGGGCGGCCTTCGAAGGTCGTCAGGGGCTTGTAGGACCCTGCCCCTTCTCCCGCCTGAATGACCGGCGGCGCTCCTAGCGGCCCGGGTGGCGGGGGGCTGCAGGGTGAGTCCGGCCCTGGGGCTAGGACGTCCAGGAGCCCAGGCATGGCGGCGCAAGGCCCCCTGGGAGGGGCCCCTCGGGAACCGACCTAGGGTTAGGGTTAGCCCCCAGGAGGCCGGCAGGTCCGATCCGGCTGCTGTGTTTCGAGCGGAGGGGCGGGTTGAGGTGAGGGCGCTGACTAGTGGGAACGTGGGCCCAAGCGCTTTGGGGCAGGGGGCCATCGAATGTGGAAGGGGGCTTGGAGGGCCCTGCCCCTTCTCCCGCCGGGAATGAGCGGCAGCGCCCCTAGTGGCCCAGGTGGTGGAGGGGCAACAGTGTTAGTCCGGCCCTGGGGCACTGGGGTCCCCAATCCCCAGCGCTGCATCCCCGGGCCCCTTGTCAGGGGCCTCTCGGGGACTGACCTAGGGTTAGGGTTAGCAAGCAGGATGCCGGCAGGCCCAAAATGCCGGCTGTGCGGCGAGTGGAGGGGCGGGCGGAGTGAGGGCGCTGGCGAGCAGGAGCCTGGGCCCAAACATTTTGGCGCCTGGGGCCTTCCAAGGTCGCTGGGGGCTCAGAGGGCCCTGTGGGTTCTTCCGCCCTGATGACAGGCGGCGCCAATAACGGCCCGGGTGGCGGCGGGGCGGAGGGTGAGTCCAGCGCTGGGTCTCGGGTCCCCAATCCCAGGCGTTGGGGCGCCAGGCCCCTTGCGACGATCCCCTAAGGAGCCCACCTAGAGTTAGGGTTAGCCCCCAGGAGGCCTGCAAG
Organism: Ursus arctos; assembly: GCF_023065955.2. NCBI lineage: Eukaryota > Metazoa > Chordata > Mammalia > Carnivora > Ursidae > Ursus > Ursus arctos. The sequence goes on along the minus strand of NW_026622838.1, from coordinate 40,156 downwards.
CCCGATCTGCTGGATGTGCAGCGAGCGGAGGGGCAGGCCGAGCTGAGGGCGTTGAGGAGTGGGAGCGGGGGCCCAAGAGTTTGGCGCGGGGGCCTTCGAAATGCACCAGGGGCTCGGTGTGCCCTGCACATTCTCCCGCCCTGAATGACCAGCGGCGCCAATAAAGGCCCGGGTGGCGGTGGGGCGGAGGCTGAGTCCAGCGCTGGGGCGGGGGTCCCCAATCCCTGGCATTGCGGTGCCAGGCCCCTTGGGAGGAGCCCCTTGGGGGCCGACCTAGGGTTAGGATTAGCCCCGAGGAGGCCGGCAGGCAGGATCCATGGGCGGTGTGGCGAGGGGGGGGGCGGGCCGAGGGGAGGGCGCTGGTGAGTGGGAGCGTGGGCCCCAGTGTTTTGGGGCAGGCGGCCTTCGAAGCTCGCCAGGGGCTCAGAGGGCCCTACCCGTTCTCGAGCCTGAATGACTGGCGGCGCCCCTAGCGGCCCGGGTGGCGGGGGGCTGCAGGGTGAGTCCAGCGCTGGGGTTCGGAGGTTCCCAATCCCCAGCGTTGGGGCGCCAAGCCCCTTGGATGGGCCCTTCGGGGACCGACCTAGGGTTAGGATTAGCCTCCAGGAGTACGGCAGGTCCGATCCGCCTGCTGTGTTTCCAAGGGACGGGCGGGTTGAGGTGAGGGCGCTGACTAGTGGGAGCGTGGGCCCAAGCGCTTTGGGGAGCGGGTGCATCGAGGGTCCGGGTGGGGGGGGGGGCTGGGAGGGCCCTGTATGTTCTCCTGCCTTGAATGAGCGGCAGCGCCCCTAGTGGCCCAGGTGGTGGAGGGGCAGCAGTGTTAGTTTGGCCCTGGGTCTCAGGGGTCCCCAATCCCCAGCGTTGCAGCCCCAGGCCCCTTGTTATGGGCCTCTCGGGGACTGACCTAGGGTTAGGGTTAGCAAGCAGGATGCCGGCAGGCCCCAAATGCCGGCTGTGCTGTGAGTGGAGGGGCGGGCGGAGTGAGGGCGCTGGCGAGCAGAAGCCTGGGCCCAAATATTTTGGCGCGGGGGCCTTCGAAGGTCGCTGGGGGCTCAGAGGGCCCTGCCCGTTCTCCCCCCCTGAATCACCGGCGGGCCCCCCCAGGGGTGGGGGGCTGCAGGGTGAATCCGGCGCTGGGTCTCGGGTCCCCAATCCCTGGCGTTGGGGCGCCAAGCACCTTCGGATGGGCCCCTGGGGGACCCACCTTGGGTTAGGCTTAGCCCCCAGGAGGCCATCAGGCCCAATCCCCTGGCTGTGTAGCGCGCATTGCGGCGGGCCAGGGGAGGGAGCTGGCGAGCGGGACCGTGGGCCCACAGGTTTTGGCGCTGGGGCGGCCTTCGAAGGTCGTCAGGGGCTTGTAGGACCCTGCCCCTTCTCCCGCCTGAATGACCGGCGGCGCTCCTAGCGGCCCGGGTGGCGGGGGGCTGCAGGGTGAGTCCGGCCCTGGGGCTAGGACGTCCAGGAGCCCGGGCATGGCGGCGCAAGGCCCCCTGGGAGGGGCCCCTCGGGAACCGACCTAGGGTTAGGGTTAGCCCCCAGGAGGCCGGCAGGTCCGATCCGGCTGCTGTGTTTCGAGCGGAGGGGCGGGTTGAGGTGAGGGCGCTGACTAGTGGGAACGTGGGCCCAAGCGCTTTGGGGCAGGGGGCCATCGAATGTGGAAGGGGGCTTGGAGGGCCCTGCCCCTTCTCCCGCCGGGAATGAGCGGCAGCGCCCCTAGTGGCCCAGGTGGTGGAGGGGCAACAGTGTTAGTCCGGCCCCTGGGGCACTGGGGTCCCCAATCCCCAGCGCTGCATCCCCGGGCCCCTTGTCAGGGGCCTCTCGGGGACTGACCTAGGGTTAGGGTTAGCAAGCAGGATGCCGGCAGGCCCAAAATGCCGGCTGTGCGGCGAGTGGAGGGGCGGGCGGAGTGAGGGCGCTGGCGAGCAGGAGCCTGGGCCCAAACATTTTGGCGCCTGGGGCCTTCCAAGGTCGCTGGGGGCTCAGAGGGCCCTGTGGGTTCTTCCGCCCTGATGACAGGCGGCGCCAATAACGGCCCGGGTGGCGGCGGGGCGGAGGGTGAGTCCAGCGCTGGGTCTCGGGTCCCCAATCCCAGGCGTTGGGGCGCCAGGCCCCTTGCGACGATCCCCTAAGGAGCCCACCTAGAGTTAGGGTTAGCCCCCAGGAGGCCTGCAAGCCCGATCTGCTGGATGTGCAGCGAGCGGAGTGGGAGCGGGGGCCCAAGAGTTTGGCGCGGGGGCCTTCGAAATGCACCAGGGGCTCGGTGTGCCCTGCACATTCTCCCGCCCTGAATGACCAGCGGCGCCAATAAAGGCCCGGGTGGCGGTGGGGCGGAGGCTGAGTCCAGCGCTGGGGCGGGGGTCCCCAATCCCTGGCATTGCGGTGCCAGGCCCCTTGGGAGGAGCCCCTTGGGGGCCGACCTAGGGTTAGGATTAGCCCCGAGGAGGCCGGCAGGCAGGATCCATGGGCGGTGTGGCGAGGGGGGGGGGGCGGGCCGAGGGGAGGGCGCTGGTGAGTGGGAGCGTGGGCCCCAGTGTTTTGGCGCAGGCGGCCTTCGAAGCTCGCCAGGGGCTCAGAGGGCCCTACCCGTTCTCGAGCCTGAATGACTGGCGGCGCCCCTAGCGGCCCGGGTGGCGGGGGGCTGCAGGGTGAGTCCAGCGCTGGGGTTCGGAGGTTCCCAATCCCCAGCGTTGGGGCGCCAAGCCCCTTGGATGGGCCCTTCGGGGACCGACCTAGGGTTAGGATTAGCCTCCAGGAGTACGGCAGGTCCGATCCGCCTGCTGTGTTTCCAAGGGACGGGCGGGTTGAGGTGAGGGCGCTGACTAGTGGGAGCGTGGGCCCAAGCGCTTTGGGGAGCGGGTGCATCGAGGGTCCGGGTGGGGGGGGGCTGGGAGGGCCCTGTATGTTCTCCTGCCTTGAATGAGCGGCAGCGCCCCTAGTGGCCCAGGTGGTGGAGGGGCAGCAGTGTTAGTTTGGCCCTGGGTCTCAGGGGTCCCCAATCCCCAGCGTTGCAGCCCCAGGCCCCTTGTTATGGGCCTCTCGGGGACTGACCTAGGGTTAGGGTTAGCAAGCAGGATGCCGGCAGGCCCCAAATGCCGGCTGTGCTGTGAGTGGAGGGGCGGGCGGAGTGAGGGCGCTGGCGAGCAGAAGCCTGGGCCCAAACATTTTGGCGCGGGGGCCTTCGAAGGTCGCTGGGGGCTCAGAGGGCCCTGCCCGTTCTCCCCCCCTGAATCACCGGCGGGCCCCCTAGCGGCCCAGGGGTGGGGGGCTGCAGGGTGAATCCGGCGCTGGGTCTCGGGTCCCCAATCCCTGGCGTTGGGGCGCCAAGCACCTTCGGATGGGCCCCTGGGGGACCCACCTTGGGTTAGGCTTAGCCCCCAGGAGGCCATCAGGCCCAATCCCCTGGCTGTGTAGCGCGCATTGCGGCGGGCCAGGGGAGGGAGCTGGCGAGCGGGACCGTGGGCCCACAGGTTTTGGCGCTGGGGCGGCCTTCGAAGGTCGTCAGGGGCTTGTAGGACCCTGCCCCTTCTCCCGCCTGAATGACCGGCGGCGCTCCTAGCGGCCCGGGTGGCGGGGGGCTGCAGGGTGAGTCCGGCCCTGGGGCTAGGACGTCCAGGAGCCCGGGCATGGCGGCGCAAGGCCCCCTGGGAGGGGCCCCTCGGGAACCGACCTAGGGTTAGGGTTAGCCCCCAGGAGGCCGGCAGGTCCGATCCGGCTGCTGTGTTTCGAGCGGAGGGGCGGGTTGAGGTGAGGGCGCTGACTAGTGGGAACGTGGGCCCAAGCGCTTTGGGGCAGGGGGCCATCGAATGTGGAAGGGGGCTTGGAGGGCCCTGCCCCTTCTCCCGCCGGGAATGAGCGGCAGCGCCCCTAGTGGCCCAGGTGGTGGAGGGGCAACAGTGTTAGTCCGGCCCTGGGGCACTGGGGTCCCCAATCCCCAGCGCTGCATCCCCGGGCCCCTTGTCAGGGGCCTCTCGGGGACTGACCTAGGGTTAGGGTTAGCAAGCAGGATGCCGGCAGGCCCAAAATGCCGGCTGTGCGGCGAGTGGAGGGGCGGGCGGAGTGAGGGCGCTGGCGAGCAGGAGCCTGGGCCCAAACATTTTGGCGCCTGGGGCCTTCCAAGGTCGCTGGGGGCTCAGAGGGCCCTGTGGGTTCTTCCGCCCTGATGACAGGCGGCGCCAATAACGGCCCGGGTGGCGGCGGGGCGGAGGGTGAGTCCAGCGCTGGGTCTCGGGTCCCCAATCCCAGGCGTTGGGGCGCCAGGCCCCTTGCGACGATCCCCTAAGGAGCCCACCTAGAGTTAGGGTTAGCCCCCAGGAGGCCTGCAAGCCCGATCTGCTGGATGTGCAGCGAGCGGAGGGGCAGGCCGAGCTGAGGGCGTTGAGGAGTGGGAGCGGGGGCCCAAGAGTTTGGCGCGGGGGCCTTCGAAATGCACCAGGGGCTCGGTGTGCCCTGCACATTCTCCCGCCCTGAATGACCAGCGGCGCCAATAAAGGCCCGGGTGGCGGTGGGGCGGAGGCTGAGTCCAGCGCTGGGGCGGGGGTCCCCAATCCCTGGCATTGCGGTGCCAGGCCCCTTGGGAGGAGCCCCTTGGGGGCCGACCTAGGGTTAGGATTAGCCCCGAGGAGGCCGGCAGGCAGGATCCATGGGCGGTGTGGCGAGGGGGGGGGGCGGGCCGAGGGGAGGGCGCTGGTGAGTGGGAGCGTGGGCCCCAGTGTTTTGGCGCAGGCGGCCTTCGAAGCTCGCCAGGGGCTCAGAGGGCCCTACCCGTTCTCGAGCCTGAATGACTGGCGGCGCCCCTAGCGGCCCGGGTGGCGGGGGGCTGCAGGGTGAGTCCAGCGCTGGGGTTCGGAGGTTCCCAATCCCCAGCGTTGGGGCGCCAAGCCCTTGGATGGGCCCTTCGGGGACCGACCTAGGGTTAGGATTAGCCTCCAGGAGTACGGCAGGTCCGATCCGCCTGCTGTGTTTCCAAGGGACGGGCGGGTTGAGGTGAGGGCGCTGACTAGTGGGAGCGTGGGCCCAAGCGCTTTGGGGAGCGGGTGCATCGAGGGTCCGGGTGGGGGGGGGCTGGGAGGGCCCTGTATGTTCTCCTGCCTTGAATGAGCGGCAGCGCCCCTAGTGGCCAAGGTGGTGGAGGGGGCAGCAGTGTTAGTTTGGCCCTGGGTGCTCAGGGGTCCCCAATCCCCAGCGTTGCAGCCCCAGGCCCCTTGTTATGGGCCTCTCGGGGACTGACCTAGGGTTAGGGGTTAGCAAGCAGGATGCCGGCAGGCCCCAAATGCCGGCTGTGCTGTGAGTGGAGGGGCGGGCGGAGTGAGGGGCGCTGGCGAGCAGAAGCCTGGGCCCAAACATTTTGGCGCGGGGGCCTTCGAAGGTCGCTGGGGGCTCAGAGGGCCCTGCCCGTTCTCCCCCCCTGAATCACCGGCGGGCCCCCTAGCGGCCCAGGGGTGGGGGGCTGCAGGGTGAATCCGGCGCTGGGTCTCGGGTCCCCAATCCCTGGCGTTGGGGCGCCAAGCACCTTCGGATGGGCCCCTGGGGGACCCACCTTGGGTTAGGCTTAGCCCCCAGGAGGCCATCAGGCCCAATCCCCTGGCTGTGTAGCGCGCATTGCGGCGGGCCAGGGGAGGGAGCTGGCTGAGCGGGGACCGTGGGCCCACAGGTTTTGGCGCTGGGGCGGCCTTCGAAGGTCGGTCAGGGGCTTTGTAGGACCCTGCCCCTTCTCCCGCCTGAATGACCGGCGGCGCTCCTAGCGGCCCGGGTGGCGGGGGGCTGCAGGGTGAGTCCGGCCCTGGGGCTAGGACGTCCAGGAGCCCGGGCATGGCGGCGCAAGGCCCCCTGGGAGGGGCCCCTCGGGAACCGACCTAGGGTTAGGGTTAGCCCCCAGGAGGCCGGCAGGTCCGATCCGGCTGCTGTGTTTCGAGCGGAGGGGCGGGTTGAGGTGAGGGCGCTGACTAGTGGGAACGTGGGCCCAAGCGCTTTGGGGCAGGGGGCCATCGAATGTGGAAGGGGGCTTGGAGGGCCCTGCCCCTTCTCCCGCCGGGAATGAGCGGCAGCGCCCCTAGTGGCCCAGGGTGGTGGAGGGGCAACAGTGTTAGTCCGGCCCTGGGGCACTGGGGTCCCCAATCCCCAGCGCTGCATCCCCGGGCCCCTTGTCAGGGGCCTCTCGGGGACTGACCTAGGGTTAGGGTTAGCAAGCAGGATGCCGGCAGGCCCAAAATGCCGGCTGTGCGGCGAGTGGAGGGGCGGGCGGAGTGAGGGCGCTGGCGAGCAGGAGCCTGGGCCCAAACATTTTTGGCGCCTGGGGCCTTCCAAGGTCGCTGGGGGCTCAGAGGGCCCTGTGGGTTCTTCCGCCCTGATGACAGGCGGCGCCAATAACGGCCCCGGGTGGCGGCGGGGCGGAGGGGTGAGTCCAGCGCTGGGTCTCGGGTCCCCAATCCCAGGCGTTGGGGCGCCAGGCCCCTTGCGACGATCCCCTAAGGAGCCCACCTAGAGTTAGGGTTAGCCCCCAGGAGGCCTGCAAGCCCGATCTGCTGGATGTGCAGCGAGCGGAGGGGCAGGCCGAGCTGAGGGCGTTGAGGAGTGGGAGCGGGGGCCCAAAGAGTTTGGCGCGGGGGCCTTCGAAATGCACCAGGGGCTCGGTGTGCCCTGCACATTTCTCCCGCCCCTGAATGACCAGCGGCGCCAATAAAGGCCCGGGTGGCGGTGGGGCGGAGGCTGAGTCCAGCGCTGGGGCGGGGGTCCCCAATCCCTGGCATTGCGGTGCCAGGCCCCTTGGGAGGAGCCCCTTGGGGGCCGACCTAGGGTTAGGATTAGCCCCGAGGAGGCCGGCAGGCAGGATCCGATGGGCGGTGTGGCGAGGGGGGGGGGGCGGGCCGAGGGGGAGGGGCGCTGGTGAGTGGGAGCGTGGGCCCCAGTGTTTTGGCGCAGGCGGCCTTCGAAGCTCGCCAGGGGCTCAGAGGGCTCCTACCCGTTCTCGAGCCTGAATGACTGGCGGCGCCCCTAGCGGCCCGGGTGGCGGGGGGGGCTGCAGGGTGAGTCCAGCGCTGGGGTTCGGAGGTTCCCAATCCCCAGCGTTGGGGCGCCAAGCCCCTTGGATGGGCCCTTCGGGGACCGACCTAGGGTTAGGATTAGCCTCCAGGAGTACGGCAGGTGCCGATCCGCCTGCTGTGTTTCCAAGGGACGGGCGGGGTTGAGGTGAGGGCGCTGACTAGTGGGAGCGTGGGCCCAAGCGCTTTGGGGAGCGGGTGCATCGAGGGTCCGGGTGGGGGGGGGCTGGGAGGGCCCTGTATGTTCTCCTGCCTTGAATGAGCGGGCAGCGCCCCTAGTGGCCCAGGTGGTGGAGGGGCAGCAGTGTTAGTTTGGCCCTGGGTCTCAGGGGTCCCCAATCCCCAGCGTTGCAGCCCCAGGCCCCTTGTTATGGGCCTCTCGGGGACTGACCTAGGGTTAGGGTTAGCAAGCAGGATGCCGGCAGGCCCCAAATGCCGGCTGTGCTGTGAGTGGAGGGGGCGGGCGGAGTGAGGGCGCTGGCGAGCAGAAGCCTGGGCCCAAACATTTTGGCGCGTGGGGCCTTCGAAGGTCGCTGGGGGCTCAGAGGGCCCTGCCCGTTTCTCCCCCCCTGAATCACCGGCGGGCCCCCTAGCGGCCCAGGGAGTGGGGGGCTGCAGGGTGAATCCGGCGCTGGGTCTCGGGTCCCCAATCCCTGGCCGTTGGGGCGCCAAGCACCTTCGGATGGGCCCCTGGGGCGACCCACCTTGGGTTAGGCTTAGCCCCCAGGAGGCCATCAGGCCCAATCCCCTGGCTGTGTAGCGCGCATTGCGGCGGGCCAGGGGAGGGAGCTGGCGAGCGGGACCGTGGGGCCCACAGGTTTTGGCGCTGGGGGCGGCCTTCGAAGGTCGTCAGGGGCTTGTAGGACCCTGCCCCTTCTCCCGCTCTGAATGACCGGCGGCGCTCCTAGCGGCCACGGGGTGGCGGGGGGCTGCAGGGTGAGTCCGGCCCTGGGGCTAGGACGTCCAGGAGCCCGGGCATGGCGGCGCAAGGCCCCCTGGGAGGGGCCCCTCGGGAACCGACCTAGGGTTAGGGTTAGCCCCCAGGAGGCCGGCAGGTCCGATCCGGCTGCTGTGTTTCGAGCGGAGGGGCGGGTTGAGGTGAGGGCGCTGACTAGTGGGAACGTGGGCCCAAGCGCTTTGGGGCAGGGGGCCATCGAATGTGGAAGGGGGCTTGGAGGGCCCTGCCCCTTCTCCCGCCGGGAATGAGCGGCAGCGCCCCTAGTGGCCCAGGTGGTGGAGGGGCAACAGTGTTAGTCCGGCCCTGGGGCACTGGGGTCCCCAATCCCCAGCGCTGCATCCCCGGGCCCCTTGTCAGGGGCCTCTCGGGGACTGACCTAGGGTTAGGGTTAGCAAGCAGGATGCCGGCAGGCCCAAAATGCCGGCTGTGCGGCGAGTGGAGGGGCGGGCGGAGTGAGGGCGCTGGCGAGCAGGAGCCTGGGCCCAAACATTTTGGCGCCTGGGGCCTTCCAAGGTCGCTGGGGGCTCAGAGGGCCCTGTGGGTTCTTCCGCCCTGATGACAGGCGGCGCCAATAACGGCCCGGGTGGCGGCGGGGCGGAGGGTGAGTCCAGCGCTGGGTCTCGGGTCCCCAATCCCAGGCGTTGGGGCGCCAGGCCCCTTGCGACGATCCCCTAAGGAGCCCACCTAGAGTTAGGGTTAGCCCCCAGGAGGCCTGCAAGCCCGATCTGCTGGATGTGCAGCGAGCGGAGGGGCAGGCCGAGCTGAGGGCGTTGAGGAGTGGGAGCGGGGGCCCAAGAGTTTGGCGCGGGGGCCTTCGAAATGCACCAGGGGCTCGGTGTGCCCTGCACATTCTCCCGCCCTGAATGACCAGCGGCGCCAATAAAGGCCCGGGTGGCGGTGGGGCGGAGGCTGAGTCCAGCGCTGGGGCGGGGGTCCCCAATCCCTGGCATTGCGGTGCCAGGCCCCTTGGGAGGAGCCCCTTGGGGGCCGACCTAGGGTTAGGATTAGCCCCGAGGAGGCCGGCAGGCAGGATCCATGGGCGGTGTGGCGAGGGGGGGGGGGCGGGCCGAGGGGAGGGCGCTGGTGAGTGGGAGCGTGGGCCCCAGTGTTTTGGCGCAGGCGGCCTTCGAAGCTCGCCAGGGGCTCAGAGGGCCCTACCCGTTCTCGAGCCTGAATGACTGGCGGCGCCCCTAGCGGCCCGGGTGGCGGGGGGCTGCAGGGTGAGTCCAGCGCTGGGGTTCGGAGGTTCCCAATCCCCAGCGTTGGGGCGCCAAGCCCCTTGGATGGGCCCTTCGGGGACCGACCTAGGGTTAGGATTAGCCTCCAGGAGTACGGCAGGTCCGATCCGCCTGCTGTGTTTCCAAGGGACGGGCGGGTTGAGGTGAGGGCGCTGACTAGTGGGAGCGTGGGCCCAAGCGCTTTGGGGAGCGGGTGCATCGAGGGTCCGGGTGGGGGGGGGCTGGGAGGGCCCTGTATGTTCTCCTGCCTTGAATGAGCGGCAGCGCCCCTAGTGGCCCAGGTGGTGGAGGGGCAGCAGTGTTAGTTTGGCCCTGGGTCTCAGGGGTCCCCAATCCCCAGCGTTGCAGCCCCAGGCCCCTTGTTATGGGCCTCTCGGGGACTGACCTAGGGTTAGGGTTAGCAAGCAGGATGCCGGCAGGCCCCAAATGCCGGCTGTGCTGTGAGTGGAGGGGCGGGCGGAGTGAGGGCGCTGGCGAGCAGAAGCCTGGGCCCAAACATTTTGGCGCGGGGGCCTTCGAAGGTCGCTGGGGGCTCAGAGGGCCCTGCCCGTTCTCCCCCCCTGAATCACCGGCGGGCCCCCTAGCGGCCCAGGGGTGGGGGGCTGCAGGGTGAATCCGGCGCTGGGTCTCGGGTCCCCAATCCCTGGCGTTGGGGCGCCAAGCACCTTCGGATGGGCCCCTGGGGGACCCACCTTGGGTTAGGCTTAGCCCCCAGGAGGCCATCAGGCCCAATCCCCTGGCTGTGTAGCGCGCATTGCGGCGGGCCAGGGGAGGGAGCTGGCGAGCGGGACCGTGGGCCCACAGGTTTTGGCGCTGGGGCGGCCTTCGAAGGTCGTCAGGGGCTTGTAGGACCCTGCCCCTTCTCCCGCCTGAATGACCGGCGGCGCTCCTAGCGGCCCGGGTGGCGGGGGGGCTGCAGGGTGAGTCCGGCCCTGGGGCTAGGACGTCCAGGAGCCCGGGCATGGCGGCGCAAGGCCCCCTGGGAGGGGCCCCTCGGGAACCGACCTAGGGTTAGGGTTAGCCCCCAGGAGGCCGGCAGGTCCGATCCGGCTGCTGTGTTTCGAGCGGAGGGGCGGGTTGAGGTGAGGGCGCTGACTAGTGGGAACGTGGGCCCAAGCGCTTTGGGGCAGGGGGCCATCGAATGTGGAAGGGGGCTTGGAGGGCCCTGCCCCTTCTCCCGCCGGGAATGAGCGGCAGCGCCCCTAGTGGCCCAGGTGGTGGAGGGGCAACAGTGTTAGTCCGGCCCTGGGGCACTGGGGTCCCCAATCCCCAGCGCTGCATCCCCGGGCCCCTTGTCAGGGGCCTCTCGGGGACTGACCTAGGGTTAGGGTTAGCAAGCAGGATGCCGGCAGGCCCAAAATGCCGGCTGTGCGGCGAGTGGAGGGGCGGGCGGAGTGAGGGCGCTGGCGAGCAGGAGCCTGGGCCCAAACATTTTGGCGCCTGGGGCCTTCCAAGGTCGCTGGGGGCTCAGAGGGCCCTGTGGGTTCTTCCGCCCTGATGACAGGCGGCGCCAATAACGGCCCGGGTGGCGGCGGGGCGGAGGGTGAGTCCAGCGCTGGGTCTCGGGTCCCCAATCCCAGGCGTTGGGGCGCCAGGCCCCTTGCGACGATCCCCTAAGGAGCCCACCTAGAGTTAGGGTTAGCCCCCAGGAGGCCTGCAAGCCCGATCTGCTGGATGTGCAGCGAGCGGAGGGGCAGGCCGAGCTGAGGGCGTTGAGGAGTGGGAGCGGGGGGCCCAAGAGTTTGGCGCGGGGGCCTTCGAAATGCACCAGGGGCTCGGTGTGCCCTGCACATTCTCCCGCCCTGAATGACCAGCGGCGCCAATAAAGGCCCGGGTGGCGGTGGGGCGGAGGCTGAGTCCAGCGCTGGGGCGGGGGTCCCCAATCCCTGGCATTGCGGTGCCAGGCCCCTTGGGAGGAGCCCCTTGGGGGCCGACCTAGGGTTAGGATTAGCCCCGAGGAGGCCGGCAGGCAGGATCCATGGGCGGTGTGGCGAGGGGGGGGGGCGGGCCGAGGGGAGGGCGCTGGTGAGTGGGAGCGTGGGCCCCAGTGTTTTGGCGCAGGCGGCCTTCGAAGCTCGCCAGGGGCTCAGAGGGCCCTACCCGTTCTCGAGCCTGAATGACTGGCGGCGCCCCTAGCGGCCCGGGTGGCGGGGGGCTGCAGGGTGAGTCCAGCGCTGGGGTTCGGAGGTTCCCAATCCCCAGCGTTGGGGCGCCAAGCCCCTTGGATGGGCCCTTCGGGGACCGACCTAGGGTTAGGATTAGCCTCCAGGAGTACGGCAGGTCCGATCCGCCTGCTGTGTTTCCAAGGGACGGGCGGGTTGAGGTGAGGGCGCTGACTAGTGGGAGCGTGGGCCCAAGCGCTTTGGGGAGCGGGTGCATCGAGGGTCCGGGTGGGGGGGGGCTGGGAGGGCCCTGTATGTTCTCCTGCCTTGAATGAGCGGCAGCGCCCCTAGTGGCCCAGGTGGTGGAGGGGCAGCAGTGTTAGTTTGGCCCTGGGTCTCAGGGGTCCCCAATCCCCAGCGTTGCAGCCCCAGGCCCCTTGTTATGGGCCTCTCGGGGACTGACCTAGGGTTAGGGTTAGCAAGCAGGATGCCGGCAGGCCCCAAATGCCGGCTGTGCTGTGAGTGGAGGGGCGGGCGGAGTGAGGGCGCTGGCGAGCAGAAGCCTGGGCCCAAACATTTTGGCGCGGGGGCCTTCGAAGGTCGCTGGGGGCTCAGAGGGCCCTGCCCGTTCTCCCCCCCTGAATCACCGGCGGGCCCCCTAGCGGCCCAGGGGTGGGGGGCTGCAGGGTGAATCCGGCGCTGGGTCTCGGGTCCCCAATCCCTGGCGTTGGGGCGCCAAGCACCTTCGGATGGGCCCCTGGGGGACCCACCTTGGGTTAGGCTTAGCCCCCAGGAGGCCATCAGGCCCAATCCCCTGGCTGTGTAGCGCGCATTGCGGCGGGCCAGGGGAGGGAGCTGGCGAGCGGGACCGTGGGCCCACAGGTTTTGGCGCTGGGGCGGCCTTCGAAGGTCGTCAGGGGCTTGTAGGACCCTGCCCCTTCTCCCGCCTGAATGACCGGCGGCGCTCCTAGCGGCCCGGGTGGCGGGGGGCTGCAGGGTGAGTCCGGCCCTGGGGCTAGGACGTCCAGGAGCCCGGGCATGGCGGCGCAAGGCCCCCTGGGAGGGGCCCCTCGGGAACCGACCTAGGGTTAGGGTTAGCCCCCAGGAGGCCGGCAGGTCCGATCCGGCTGCTGTGTTTCGAGCGGAGGGGCGGGTTGAGGTGAGGGCGCTGACTAGTGGGAACGTGGGCCCAAGCGCTTTGGGGCAGGGGGCCATCGAATGTGGAAGGGGGCTTGGAGGGCCCTGCCCCTTCTCCCGCCGGGAATGAGCGGCAGCGCCCCTAGTGGCCCAGGTGGTGGAGGGGCAACAGTGTTAGTCCGGCCCTGGGGCACTGGGGTCCCCAATCCCCAGCGCTGCATCCCCGGGCCCCTTGTCAGGGGCCTCTCGGGGACTGACCTAGGGTTAGGGTTAGCAAGCAGGATGCCGGCAGGCCCAAAATGCCGGCTGTGCGGCGAGTGGAGGGTCGGGCGGAGTGAGGGCGCTGGCGAGCAGGAGCCTGGGCCCAAACATTTTGGCGCCTGGGGCCTTCCAAGGTCGCTGGGGGCTCAGAGGGCCCTGTGGGTTCTTCCGCCCTGATGACAGGCGGCGCCAATAACGGCCCGGGTGGCGGCGGGGCGGAGGGTGAGTCCAGCGCTGGGTCTCGGGTCCCCAATCCCAGGCGTTGGGGCGCCAGGCCCCTTGCGACGATCCCCTAAGGAGCCCACCTAGAGTTAGGGTTAGCCCCCAGGAGGCCTGCAAGCCCGATCTGCTGGATGTGCAGCGAGCGGAGGGGCAGGCCGAGCTGAGGGCGTTGAGGAGTGGGAGCGGGGGCCCAAGAGTTTGGCGCGGGGGCCTTCGAAATGCACCAGGGGCTCGGTGTGCCCTGCACATTCTCCCGCCCTGAATGACCAGCGGCGCCAATAAAGGCCCGGGTGGCGGTGGGGCGGAGGCTGAGTCCAGCGCTGGGGCGGGGGTCCCCAATCCCTGGCATTGCGGTGCCAGGCCCCTTGGGAGGAGCCCCTTGGGGGCCGACCTAGGGTTAGGATTAGCCCCGAGGAGGCCGGCAGGCAGGATCCATGGGCGGTGTGGCGAGGGGGGGGGGGCGGGCCGAGGGGAGGGCGCTGGTGAGTGGGAGCGTGGGCCCCAGTGTTTTGGCGCAGGCGGCCTTCGAAGCTCGCCAGGGGCTCAGAGGGCCCTACCCGTTCTCGAGCCTGAATGACTGGCGGCGCCCCTAGCGGCCCGGGTGGCGGGGGGCTGCAGGGTGAGTCCAGCGCTGGGGTTCGGAGGTTCCCAATCCCCAGCGTTGGGGCGCCAAGCCCCTTGGATGGGCCCTTCGGGGACCGACCTAGGGTTAGGATTAGCCTCCAGGAGTACGGCAGGTCCGATCCGCCTGCTGTGTTTCCAAGGGACGGGCGGGTTGAGGTGAGGGCGCTGACTAGTGGGAGCGTGGGCCCAAGCGCTTTGGGGAGCGGGTGCATCGAGGGTCCGGGTGGGGGGGGGCTGGGAGGGCCCTGTATGTTCTCCTGCCTTGAATGAGCGGCAGCGCCCCTAGTGGCCCAGGTGGTGGAGGGGCAGCAGTGTTAGTTTGGCCCTGGGTCTCAGGGGTCCCCAATCCCCAGCGTTGCAGCCCCAGGCCCCTTGTTATGGGCCTCTCGGGGACTGACCTAGGGTTAGGGTTAGCAAGCAGGATGCCGGCAGGCCCCAAATGCCGGCTGTGCTGTGAGTGGAGGGGCGGGCGGAGTGAGGGCGCTGGCGAGCAGAAGCCTGGGCCCAAACATTTTGGCGCGGGGGCCTTCGAAGGTCGCTGGGGGCTCAGAGGGCCCTGCCCGTTCTCCCCCCCTGAATCACCGGCGGGCCCCCTAGCGGCCCAGGGGTGGGGGGCTGCAGGGTGAATCCGGCGCTGGGTCTCGGGTCCCCAATCCCTGGCGTTGGGGCGCCAAGCACCTTCGGATGGGCCCCTGGGGGACCCACCTTGGGTTAGGCTTAGCCCCCAGGAGGCCATCAGGCCCAATCCCCTGGCTGTGTAGCGCGCATTGCGGCGGGCCAGGGGAGGGAGCTGGCGAGCGGGACCGTGGGCCCACAGGTTTTGGCGCTGGGGCGGCCTTCGAAGGTCGTCAGGGGCTTGTAGGACCCTGCCCCTTCTCCCGCCTGAATGACCGGCGGCGCTCCTAGCGGCCCGGGTGGCGGGGGGCTGCAGGGTGAGTCCGGCCCTGGGGCTAGGACGTCCAGGAGCCCGGGCATGGCGGCGCAAGGCCCCCTGGGAGGGGCCCCTCGGGAACCGACCTAGGGTTAGGGTTAGCCCCCAGGAGGCCGGCAGGTCCGATCCGGCTGCTGTGTTTCGAGCGGAGGGGCGGGTTGAGGTGAGGGCGCTGACTAGTGGGAACGTGGGCCCAAGCGCTTTGGGGCAGGGGGCCATCGAATGTGGAAGGGGGCTTGGAGGGCCCTGCCCCTTCTCCCGCCGGGAATGAGCGGCAGCGCCCCTAGTGGCCCAGGTGGTGGAGGGGCAACAGTGTTAGTCCGGCCCTGGGGCACTGGGGTCCCCAATCCCCAGCGCTGCATCCCCGGGCCCCTTGTCAGGGGCCTCTCGGGGACTGACCTAGGGTTAGGGTTAGCAAGCAGGATGCCGGCAGGCCCAAAATGCCGGCTGTGCGGCGAGTGGAGGGGCGGGCGGAGTGAGGGCGCTGGCGAGCAGGAGCCTGGGCCCAAACATTTTGGCGCCTGGGGCCTTCCAAGGTCGCTGGGGGCTCAGAGGGCCCTGTGGGTTCTTCCGCCCTGATGACAGGCGGCGCCAATAACGGCCCGGGTGGCGGCGGGGCGGAGGGTGAGTCCAGCGCTGGGTCTCGGGTCCCCAATCCCAGGCGTTGGGGCGCCAGGCCCCTTGCGACGATCCCCTAAGGAGCCCACCTAGAGTTAGGGTTAGCCCCCAGGAGGCCTGCAAGCCCGATCTGCTGGATGTGCAGCGAGCGGAGGGGCAGGCCGAGCTGAGGGCGTTGAGGAGTGGGAGCGGGGGCCCAAGAGTTTGGCGCGGGGGCCTTCGAAATGCACCAGGGGCTCGGTGTGCCCTGCACATTCTCCCGCCCTGAATGACCAGCGGCGCCAATAAAGGCCCGGGTGGCGGTGGGGCGGAGGCTGAGTCCAGCGCTGGGGCGGGGGTCCCCAATCCCTGGCATTGCGGTGCCAGGCCCCTTGGGAGGAGCCCCTTGGGGGCCGACCTAGGGTTAGGATTAGCCCCGAGGAGGCCGGCAGGCAGGATCCATGGGCGGTGTGGCGAGGGGGGGGGGCGGGCCGAGGGGAGGGCGCTGGTGAGTGGGAGCGTGGGCCCCAGTGTTTTGGGGCAGGCGGCCTTCGAAGCTCGCCAGGGGCTCAGAGGGCCCTACCCGTTCTCGAGCCTGAATGACTGGCGGCGCCCCTAGCGGCCCGGGTGGCGGGGGGCTGCAGGGTGAGTCCAGCGCTGGGGTTCGGAGGTTCCCAATCCCCAGCGTTGGGGCGCCAAGCCCCTTGGATGGGCCCTTCGGGGACCGACCTAGGGTTAGGATTAGCCTCCAGGAGTACGGCAGGTCCGATCCGCCTGCTGTGTTTCCAAGGGACGGGCGGGTTGAGGTGAGGGCGCTGACTAGTGGGAGCGTGGGCCCAAGCGCTTTGGGGAGCGGGTGCATCGAGGGTCCGGGTGGGGGGGGGCTGGGAGGGCCCTGTATGTTCTCCTGCCTTGAATGAGCGGCAGCGCCCCTAGTGGCCCAGGTGGTGGAGGGGCAGCAGTGTTAGTTTGGCCCTGGGTCTCAGGGGTCCCCAATCCCCAGCGTTGCAGCCCCAGGCCCCTTGTTATGGGCCTCTCGGGGACTGACCTAGGGTTAGGGTTAGCAAGCAGGATGCCGGCAGGCCCCAAATGCCGGCTGTGCTGTGAGTGGAGGGGCGGGCGGAGTGAGGGCGCTGGCGAGCAGAAGCCTGGGCCCAAACATTTTGGCGCGGGGGCCTTCGAAGGTCGCTGGGGGCTCAGAGGGCCCTGCCCGTTCTCCCCCCCTGAATCACCGGCGGGCCCCCTAGCGGCCCAGGGGTGGGGGGCTGCAGGGTGAATCCGGCGCTGGGTCTCGGGTCCCCAATCCCTGGCGTTGGGGCGCCAAGCACCTTCGGATGGGCCCCTGGGGGACCCACCTTGGGTTAGGCTTAGCCCCCAGGAGGCCATCAGGCCCAATCCCCTGGCTGTGTAGCGCGCATTGCGGCGGGCCAGGGGAGGGAGCTGGCGAGCGGGACCGTGGGCCCACAGGTTTTGGCGCTGGGGCGGCCTTCGAAGGTCGTCAGGGGCTTGTAGGACCCTGCCCCTTCTCCCGCCTGAATGACCGGCGGCGCTCCTAGCGGCCCGGGTGGCGGGGGGCTGCAGGGTGAGTCCGGCCCTGGGGCTAGGACGTCCAGGAGCCCGGGCATGGCGGCGCAAGGCCCCCTGGGAGGGGCCCCTCGGGAACCGACCTAGGGTTAGGGTTAGCCCCCAGGAGGCCGGCAGGTCCGATCCGGCTGCTGTGTTTCGAGCGGAGGGGCGGGTTGAGGTGAGGGCGCTGACTAGTGGGAACGTGGGCCCAAGCGCTTTGGGGCAGGGGGCCATCGAATGTGGAAGGGGGCTTGGAGGGCCCTGCCCCTTCTCCCGCCGGGAATGAGCGGCAGCGCCCCTAGTGGCCCAGGTGGTGGAGGGGCAACAGTGTTAGTCCGGCCCTGGGGCACTGGGGTCCCCAATCCCCAGCGCTGCATCCCCGGGCCCCTTGTCAGGGGCCTCTCGGGGACTGACCTAGGGTTAGGGTTAGCAAGCAGGATGCCGGCAGGCCCAAAATGCCGGCTGTGCGGCGAGTGGAGGGGCGGGCGGAGTGAGGGCGCTGGCGAGCAGGAGCCTGGGCCCAAACATTTTGGCGCCTGGGGCCTTCCAAGGTCGCTGGGGGCTCAGAGGGCCCTGTGGGTTCTTCCGCCCTGATGACAGGCGGCGCCAATAACGGCCCGGGTGGCGGCGGGGCGGAGGGTGAGTCCAGCGCTGGGTCTCGGGTCCCCAATCCCAGGCGTTGGGGCGCCAGGCCCCTTGCGACGATCCCCTAAGGAGCCCACCTAGAGTTAGGGTTAGCCCCCAGGAGGCCTGCAAGCCCGATCTGCTGGATGTGCAGCGAGCGGAGGGGCAGGCCGAGCTGAGGGCGTTGAGGAGTGGGAGCGGGGGCCCAAGAGTTTGGCGCGGGGGCCTTCGAAATGCACCAGGGGCTCGGTGTGCCCTGCACATTCTCCCGCCCTGAATGACCAGCGGCGCCAATAAAGGCCCGGGTGGCGGTGGGGCGGAGGCTGAGTCCAGCGCTGGGGCGGGGGTCCCCAATCCCTGGCATTGCGGTGCCAGGCCCCTTGGGAGGAGCCCCTTGGGGGCCGACCTAGGGTTAGGATTAGCCCCGAGGAGGCCGGCAGGCAGGATCCATGGGCGGTGTGGCGAGGGGGGGGGCGGGCCGAGGGGAGGGCGCTGGTGAGTGGGAGCGTGGGCCCCAGTGTTTTGGGGCAGGCGGCCTTCGAAGCTCGCCAGGGGCTCAGAGGGCCCTACCCGTTCTCGAGCCTGAATGACTGGCGGCGCCCCTAGCGGCCCGGGTGGCGGGGGGCTGCAGGGTGAGTCCAGCGCTGGGGTTCGGAGGTTCCCAATCCCCAGCGTTGGGGCGCCAAGCCCCTTGGATGGGCCCTTCGGGGACCGACCTAGGGTTAGGATTAGCCTCCAGGAGTACGGCAGGTCCGATCCGCCTGCTGTGTTTCCAAGGGACGGGCGGGTTGAGGTGAGGGCGCTGACTAGTGGGAGCGTGGGCCCAAGCGCTTTGGGGAGCGGGTGCATCGAGGGTCCGGGTGGGGGGGGACTGGGAGGGCCCTGTATGTTCTCCTGCCTTGAATGAGCGGCAGCGCCCCTAGTGGCCCAGGTGGTGGAGGGGCAGCAGTGTTAGTTTGGCCCTGGGTCTCAGGGGTCCCCAATCCCCAGCGTTGCAGCCCCAGGCCCCTTGTTATGGGCCTCTCGGGGACTGACCTAGGGTTAGGGTTAGCAAGCAGGATGCCGGCAGGCCCCAAATGCCGGCTGTGCTGTGAGTGGAGGGGCGGGCGGAGTGAGGGCGCTGGCGAGCAGAAGCCTGGGCCCAAACATTTTGGCGCGGGGGCCTTCGAAGGTCGCTGGGGGCTCAGAGGGCCCTGCCCGTTCTCCCCCCCTGAATCACCGGCGGGCCCCCTAGCGGCCCAGGGGTGGGGGGCTGCAGGGTGAATCCGGCGCTGGGTCTCGGGTCCCCAATCCCTGGCGTTGGGGCGCCAAGCACCTTCGGATGGGCCCCTGGGGGACCCACCTTGGGTTAGGCTTAGCCCCCAGGAGGCCATCAGGCCCAATCCCCTGGCTGTGTAGCGCGCATTGCGGCGGGCCAGGGGAGGGAGCTGGCGAGCGGGACCGTGGGCCCACAGGTTTTGGCGCTGGGGCGGCCTTCGAAGGTCGTCAGGGGCTTGTAGGACCCTGCCCCTTCTCCCGCCTGAATGACCGGCGGCGCTCCTAGCGGCCCGGGTGGCGGGGGGCTGCAGGGTGAGTCCGGCCCTGGGGCTAGGACGTCCAGGAGCCCGGGCATGGCGGCGCAAGGCCCCCTGGGAGGGGCCCCTCGGGAACCGACCTAGGGTTAGGGTTAGCCCCCAGGAGGCCGGCAGGTCCGATCCGGCTGCTGTGTTTCGAGCGGAGGGGCGGGTTGAGGTGAGGGCGCTGACTAGTGGGAACGTGGGCCCAAGCGCTTTGGGGCAGGGGGCCATCGAATGTGGAAGGGGGCTTGGAGGGCCCTGCCCCTTCTCCCGCCGGGAATGAGCGGCAGCGCCCCTAGTGGCCCAGGTGGTGGAGGGGCAACAGTGTTAGTCCGGCCCTGGGGCACTGGGGTCCCCAATCCCCAGCGCTGCATCCCCGGGCCCCTTGTCAGGGGCCTCTCGGGGACTGACCTAGGGTTAGGGTTAGCAAGCAGGATGCCGGCAGGCCCAAAATGCCGGCTGTGCGGCGAGTGGAGGGGCGGGCGGAGTGAGGGCGCTGGCGAGCAGGAGCCTGGGCCCAAACATTTTGGCGCCTGGGGCCTTCCAAGGTCGCTGGGGGCTCAGAGGGCCCTGTGGGTTCTTCCGCCCTGATGACAGGCGGCGCCAATAACGGCCCGGGTGGCGGCGGGGCGGAGGGTGAGTCCAGCGCTGGGTCTCGGGTCCCCAATCCCAGGCGTTGGGGCGCCAGGCCCCTTGCGACGATCCCCTAAGGAGCCCACCTAGAGTTAGGGTTAGCCCCCAGGAGGCCTGCAAGCCCGATCTGCTGGATGTGCAGCGAGCGGAGGGGCAGGCCGAGCTGAGGGCGTTGAGGAGTGGGAGCGGGGGCCCAAGAGTTTGGCGCGGGGGCCTTCGAAATGCACCAGGGGCTCGGTGTGCCCTGCACATTCTCCCGCCCTGAATGACCAGCGGCGCCAATAAAGGCCCGGGTGGCGGTGGGGCGGAGGCTGAGTCCAGCGCTGGGGCGGGGGTCCCCAATCCCTGGCATTGCGGTGCCAGGCCCCTTGGGAGGAGCCCCTTGGGGGCCGACCTAGGGTTAGGATTAGCCCCGAGGAGGCCGGCAGGCAGGATCCATGGGCGGTGTGGCGAGGGGGGGGGGCGGGCCGAGGGGAGGGCGCTGGTGAGTGGGAGCGTGGGCCCCAGTGTTTTGGGGCAGGCGGCCTTCGAAGCTCGCCAGGGGCTCAGAGGGCCCTACCCGTTCTCGAGCCTGAATGACTGGCGGCGCCCCTAGCGGCCCGGGTGGCGGGGGGCTGCAGGGTGAGTCCAGCGCTGGGGTTCGGAGGTTCCCAATCCCCAGCGTTGGGGCGCCAAGCCCCTTGGATGGGCCCTTCGGGGACCGACCTAGGGTTAGGATTAGCCTCCAGGAGTACGGCAGGTCCGATCCGCCTGCTGTGTTTCCAAGGGACGGGCGGGTTGAGGTGAGGGCGCTGACTAGTGGGAGCGTGGGCCCAAGCGCTTTGGGGAGCGGGTGCATCGAGGGTCCGGGTGGGGGGGGGCTGGGAGGGCCCTGTATGTTCTCCTGCCTTGAATGAGCGGCAGCGCCCCTAGTGGCCCAGGTGGTGGAGGGGCAGCAGTGTTAGTTTGGCCCTGGGTCTCAGGGGTCCCCAATCCCCAGCGTTGCAGCCCCAGGCCCCTTGTTATGGGCCTCTCGGGGACTGACCTAGGGTTAGGGTTAGCAAGCAGGATGCCGGCAGGCCCCAAATGCCGGCTGTGCTGTGAGTGGAGGGGCGGGCGGAGTGAGGGCGCTGGCGAGCAGAAGCCTGGGCCCAAACATTTTGGCGCGGGGGCCTTCGAAGGTCGCTGGGGGCTCAGAGGGCCCTGCCCGTTCTCCCCCCCTGAATCACCGGCGGGCCCCCTAGCGGCCCAGGGGTGGGGGGCTGCAGGGTGAATCCGGCGCTGGGTCTCGGGTCCCCAATCCCTGGCGTTGGGGCGCCAAGCACCTTCGGATGGGCCCCTGGGGGACCCACCTTGGGTTAGGCTTAGCCCCCAGGAGGCCATCAGGCCCAATCCCCTGGCTGTGTAGCGCGCATTGCGGCGGGCCAGGGGAGGGAGCTGGCGAGCGGGACCGTGGGCCCACAGGTTTTGGCGCTGGGGCGGCCTTCGAAGGTCGTCAGGGGCTTGTAGGACCCTGCCCCTTCTCCCGCCTGAATGACCGGCGGCGCTCCTAGCGGCCCGGGTGGCGGGGGGCTGCAGGGTGAGTCCGGCCCTGGGGCTAGGACGTCCAGGAGCCCGGGCATGGCGGCGCAAGGCCCCCTGGGAGGGGCCCCTCGGGAACCGACCTAGGGTTAGGGTTAGCCCCCAGGAGGCCGGCAGGTCCGATCCGGCTGCTGTGTTTCGAGCGGAGGGGCGGGTTGAGGTGAGGGCGCTGACTAGTGGGAACGTGGGCCCAAACGCTTTGGGGCAGGGGGCCATCGAATGTGGAAGGGGGCTTGGAGGGCCCTGCCCCTTCTCCCGCCGGGAATGAGCGGCAGCGCCCCTAGTGGCCCAGGTGGTGGAGGGGCAACAGTGTTAGTCCGGCCCTGGGGCACTGGGGTCCCCAATCCCCAGCGCTGCATCCCCGGGCCCCTTGTCAGGGGCCTCTCGGGGACTGACCTAGGGTTAGGGTTAGCAAGCAGGATGCCGGCAGGCCCAAAATGCCGGCTGTGCGGCGAGTGGAGGGGCGGGCGGAGTGAGGGCGCTGGCGAGCAGGAGCCTGGGCCCAAACATTTTGGCGCCTGGGGCCTTCCAAGGTCGCTGGGGGCTCAGAGGGCCCTGTGGGTTCTTCCGCCCTGATGACAGGCGGCGCCAATAACGGCCCGGGTGGCGGCGGGGCGGAGGGTGAGTCCAGCGCTGGGTCTCGGGTCCCCAATCCCAGGCGTTGGGGCGCCAGGCCCCTTGCGACGATCCCCTAAGGAGCCCACCTAGAGTTAGGGTTAGCCCCCAGGAGGCCTGCAAGCCCGATCTGCTGGATGTGCAGCGAGCGGAGGGGCAGGCCGAGCTGAGGGCGTTGAGGAGTGGGAGCGGGGGCCCAAGAGTTTGGCGCGGGGGCCTTCGAAATGCACCAGGGGCTCGGTGTGCCCTGCACATTCTCCCGCCCTGAATGACCAGCGGCGCCAATAAAGGCCCGGGTGGCGGTGGGGCGGAGGCTGAGTCCAGCGCTGGGGCGGGGGTCCCCAATCCCTGGCATTGCGGTGCCAGGCCCCTTGGGAGGAGCCCCTTGGGGGCCGACCTAGGGTTAGGATTAGCCCCGAGGAGGCCGGCAGGCAGGATCCATGGGCGGTGTGGCGAGGGGGGGGGGCGGGCCGAGGGGAGGGCGCTGGTGAGTGGGAGCGTGGGCCCCAGTGTTTTGGGGCAGGCGGCCTTCGAAGCTCGCCAGGGGCTCAGAGGGCCCTACCCGTTCTCGAGCCTGAATGACTGGCGGCGCCCCTAGCGGCCCGGGTGGCGGGGGGCTGCAGGGTGAGTCCAGCGCTGGGGTTCGGAGGTTCCCAATCCCCAGCGTTGGGGCGCCAAGCCCCTTGGATGGGCCCTTCGGGGACCGACCTAGGGTTAGGATTAGCCTCCAGGAGTACGGCAGGTCCGATCCGCCTGCTGTGTTTCCAAGGGACGGGCGGGTTGAGGTGAGGGCGCTGACTAGTGGGAGCGTGGGCCCAAGCGCTTTGGGGAGCGGGTGCATCGAGGGTCCGGGTGGGGGGGGGCTGGGAGTGCCCTGTATGTTCTCCTGCCTTGAATGAGCGGCAGCGCCCCTAGTGGCCCAGGTGGTGGAGGGGCAGCAGTGTTAGTTTGGCCCTGGGTCTCAGGGGTCCCCAATCCCCAGCGTTGCAGCCCCAGGCCCCTTGTTATGGGCCTCTCGGGGACTGACCTAGGGTTAGGGTTAGCAAGCAGGATGCCGGCAGGCCCCAAATGCCGGCTGTGCTGTGAGTGGAGGGGCGGGCGGAGTGAGGGCGCTGGCGAGCAGAAGCCTGGGCCCAAACATTTTGGCGCGGGGGCCTTCGAAGGTCGCTGGGGGCTCAGAGGGCCCTGCCCGTTCTCCCCCCCTGAATCACCGGCGGGCCCCCTAGCGGCCCAGGGGTGGGGGGCTGCAGGGTGAATCCGGCGCTGGGTCTCGGGTCCCCAATCCCTGGCGTTGGGGCGCCAAGCACCTTCGGATGGGCCCCTGGGGGACCCACCTTGGGTTAGGCTTAGCCCCCAGGAGGCCATCAGGCCCAATCCCCTGGCTGTGTAGCGCGCATTGCGGCGGGCCAGGGGAGGGAGCTGGCGAGCGGGACCGTGGGCCCACAGGTTTTGGCGCTGGGGCGGCCTTCGAAGGTCGTCAGGGGCTTGTAGGACCCTGCCCCTTCTCCCGCCTGAATGACCGGCGGCGCTCCTAGCGGCCCGGGTGGCGGGGGGCTGCAGGGTGAGTCCGGCCCTGGGGCTAGGACGTCCAGGATCCCGGGCATGGCGGCGCAAGGCCCCCTGGGAGGGGCCCCTCGGGAACCGACCTAGGGTTAGGGTTAGCCCCCAGGAGGCCGGCAGGTCCGATCCGGCTGCTGTGTTTCGAGCGGAGGGGCGGGTTGAGGTGAGGGCGCTGACTAGTGGGAACGTGGGCCCAAACGCTTTGGGGCAGGGGGCCATCGAATGTGGAAGGGGGCTTGGAGGGCCCTGCCCCTTCTCCCGCCGGGAATGAGCGGCAGCGCCCCTAGTGGCCCAGGTGGTGGAGGGGCAACAGTGTTAGTCCGGCCCTGGGGCACTGGGGTCCCCAATCCCCAGCGCTGCATCTCGGGGCCCCTTGTCAGGGGCCTCTCGGGGACTGACCTAGGGTTAGGGTTAGCAAGCAGGATGCCGGCAGGCCCAAAATGCCGGCTGTGCGGCGAGTGGAGGGGCGGGCGGAGTGAGGGCGCTGGCGAGCAGGAGCCTGGGCCCAAACATTTTGGCGCCTGGGGCCTTCCAAGGTCGCTGGGGGCTCAGAGGGCCCTGTGGGTTCTTCCGCCCTGATGACAGGCGGCGCCAATAACGGCCCGGGTGGCGGCGGGGCGGAGGGTGAGTCCAGCGCTGGGTCTCGGGTCCCCAATCCCAGGCGTTGGGGCGCCAGGCCCCTTGCGACGATCCCCTAAGGAGCCCACCTAGAGTTAGGGTTAGCCCCCAGGAGGCCTGCAAGCCCGATCTGCTGGATGTGCAGCGAGCGGAGGGGCAGGCCGAGCTGAGGGCGTTGAGGAGTGGGAGCGGGGGCCCAAGAGTTTGGCGCGGGGGCCTTCGAAATGCACCAGGGGCTCGGTGTGCCCTGCACATTCTCCCGCCCTGAATGACCAGCGGCGCCAATAAAGGCCCGGGTGGCGGTGGGGCGGAGGCTGAGTCCAGCGCTGGGGCGGGGGTCCCCAATCCCTGGCATTGCGGTGCCAGGCCCCTTGGGAGGAGCCCCTTGGGGGCCGACCTAGGGTTAGGATTAGCCCCGAGGAGGCCGGCAGGCAGGATCCATGGGCGGTGTGGCGAGGGGGGGGGCGGGCCGAGGGGAGGGCGCTGGTGAGTGGGAGCGTGGGCCCAAGTGTTTTGGCGCAGGCGGCCTTCGAAGCTCGCCAGGGGCTCAGAGGGCCCTACCCGTTCTCGAGCCTGAATGACTGGCGGCGCCCCTAGCGGCCCGGGTGGCGGGGGGCTGCAGGGTGAGTCCAGCGCTGGGGTTCGGAGGTTCCCAATCCCCAGCGTTGGGGCGCCAAGCCCCTTGGATGGGCCCTTCGGGGACCGACCTAGGGTTAGGATTAGCCTCCAGGAGTACGGCAGGTCCGATCCGCCTGCTGTGTTTCCAAGGGACGGGCGGGTTGAGGTGAGGGCGCTGACTAGTGGGAGCGTGGGCCCAAGCGCTTTGGGGAGCGGGTGCATCGAGGGTCCGGGTGGGGGGGGACTGGGAGGGCCCTGTATGTTCTCCTGCCTTGAATGAGCGGCAGCGCCCCTAGTGGCCCAGGTGGTGGAGGGGCAGCAGTGTTAGTTTGGCCCTGGGTCTCAGGGGTCCCCAATCCCCAGCGTTGCAGCCCCAGGCCCCTTGTTATGGGCCTCTCGGGGACTGACCTAGGGTTAGGGTTAGCAAGCAGGATGCCGGCAGGCCCCAAATGCCGGCTGTGCTGTGAGTGGAGGGGCGGGCGGAGTGAGGGCGCTGGCGAGCAGAAGCCTGGGCCCAAACATTTTGGCGCGGGGGCCTTCGAAGGTCGCTGGGGGCTCAGAGGGCCCTGCCCGTTCTCCCCCCCTGAATCACCGGCGGGCCCCCTAGCGGCCCAGGGGTGGGGGGCTGCAGGGTGAATCCGGCGCTGGGTCTCGGGTCCCCAATCCCTGGCGTTGGGGCGCCAAGCACCTTCGGATGGGCCCCTGGGGGACCCACCTTGGGTTAGGCTTAGCCCCCAGGAGGCCATCAGGCCCAATCCCCTGGCTGTGTAGCGCGCATTGCGGCGGGCCAGGGGAGGGAGCTGGCGAGCGGGACCGTGGGCCCACAGGTTTTGGCGCTGGGGCGGCCTTCGAAGGTCGTCAGGGGCTTGTAGGACCCTGCCCCTTCTCCCGCCTGAATGACCGGCGGCGCTCCTAGCGGCCCGGGTGGCGGGGGGCTGCAGGGTGAGTCCGGCCCTGGGGCTAGGACGTCCAGGAGCCCGGGCATGGCGGCGCAAGGCCCCTTGGGAGGGGCCCCTCGGGAACCGACCTAGGGTTAGGGTTAGCCCCCAGGAGGCCGGCAGGTCCGATCCGGCTGCTGTGTTTCGAGCGGAGGGGCGGGTTGAGGTGAGGGCGCTGACTAGTGGGAACGTGGGCCCAAGCGCTTTGGGGCAGGGGGCCATCGAATGTGGAAGGGGGCTTGGAGGGCCCTGCCCCTTCTCCCGCCGGGAATGAGCGGCAGCGCCCCTAGTGGCCCAGGTGGTGGAGGGGCAACAGTGTTAGTCCGGCCCTGGGGCACTGGGGTCCCCAATCCCCAGCGCTGCATCCCCGGGCCCCTTGTCAGGGGCCTCTCGGGGACTGACCTAGGGTTAGGGTTAGCAAGCAGGATGCCGGCAGGCCCAAAATGCCGGCTGTGCGGCGAGTGGAGGGGCGGGCGGAGTGAGGGCGCTGGCGAGCAGGAGCCTGGGCCCAAACATTTTGGCGCCTGGGGCCTTCCAAGGTCGCTGGGGGCTCAGAGGGCCCTGTGGGTTCTTCCGCCCTGATGACAGGCGGCGCCAATAACGGCCCGGGTGGCGGCGGGGCGGAGGGTGAGTCCAGCGCTGGGTCTCGGGTCCCCAATCCCAGGCGTTGGGGCGCCAGGCCCCTTGCGACGATCCCCTAAGGAGCCCACCTAGAGTTAGGGTTAGCCCCCAGGAGGCCTGCAAGCCCGATCTGCTGGATGTGCAGCGAGCGGAGGGGCAGGCCGAGCTGAGGGCGTTGAGGAGTGGGAGCGGGGGCCCAAGAGTTTGGCGCGGGGGCCTTCGAAATGCACCAGGGGCTCGGTGTGCCCTGCACATTCTCCCGCCCTGAATGACCAGCGGCGCCAATAAAGGCCCGGGTGGCGGTGGGGCGGAGGCTCAGTCCAGCGCTGGGGCGGGGGTCCCCAATCCCTGGCATTGCGGTGCCAGGCCCCTTGGGAGGAGCCCCTTGGGGGCCGACCTAGGGTTAGGATTAGCCCCGAGGAGGCCGGCAGGCAGGATCCATGGGCGGTGTGGCGAGGGGGGGGGCGGGCCGAGGGGAGGGCGCTGGTGAGTGGGAGCGTGGGCCCCAGTGTTTTGGGGCAGGCGGCCTTCGAAGCTCGCCAGGGGCTCAGAGGGCCCTACCCGTTCTCGAGCCTGAATGACTGGCGGCGCCCCTAGCGGCCCGGGTGGCGGGGGGCTGCAGGGTGAGTCCAGCGCTGGGGTTCGGAGGTTCCCAATCCCCAGCGTTGGGGCGCCAAGCCCCTTGGATGGGCCCTTCGGGGACCGACCTAGGGTTAGGATTAGCCTCCAGGAGTACGGCAGGTCCGATCCGCCTGCTGTGTTTCCAAGGGACGGGCGGGTTGAGGTGAGGGCGCTGACTAGTGGGAGCGTGGGCCCAAGCGCTTTGGGGAGCGGGTGCATCGAGGGTCCGGGTGGGGGGGGACTGGGAGGGCCCTGTATGTTCTCCTGCCTTGAATGAGCGGCAGCGCCCCTAGTGGCCCAGGTGGTGGAGGGGCAGCAGTGTTAGTTTGGCCCTGGGTCTCAGGGGTCCCCAATCCCCAGCGTTGCAGCCCCAGGCCCCTTGTTATGGGCCTCTCGGGGACTGACCTAGGGTTAGGGTTAGCAAGCAGGATGCCGGCAGGCCCCAAATGCCGGCTGTGCTGTGAGTGGAGGGGCGGGCGGAGTGAGGGCGCTGGCGAGCAGAAGCCTGGGCCCAAACATTTTGGCGCGGGGGCCTTCGAAGGTCGCTGGGGGCTCAGAGGGCCCTGCCCGTTCTCCCCCCCTGAATCACCGGCGGGCCCCCTAGCGGCCCAGGGGTGGGGGGCTGCAGGGTGAATCCGGCGCTGGGTCTCGGGTCCCCAATCCCTGGCGTTGGGGCGCCAAGCACCTTCGGATGGGCCCCTGG
Organism: Ursus arctos; assembly: GCF_023065955.2. NCBI lineage: Eukaryota > Metazoa > Chordata > Mammalia > Carnivora > Ursidae > Ursus > Ursus arctos. Next base: position 12,816 of record NW_026622838.1, on the reverse strand, counting down.
GGGACCCACCTTGGGTTAGGCTTAGCCCCCAGGAGGCCATCAGGCCCAATCCCCTGGCTGTGTAGCGCGCATTGCGGCGGGCCAGGGGAGGGAGCTGGCGAGCGGGACCGTGGGCCCACAGGTTTTGGCGCTGGGGCGGCCTTCGAAGGTCGTCAGGGGCTTGTAGGACCCTGCCCCTTCTCCCGCCTGAATGACCGGCGGCGCTCCTAGCGGCCCGGGTGGCGGGGGGCTGCAGGGTGAGTCCGGCCCTGGGGCTAGGACGTCCAGGAGCCCGGGCATGGCGGCGCAAGGCCCCCTGGGAGGGGCCCCTCGGGAACCGACCTAGGGTTAGGGTTAGCCCCCAGGAGGCCGGCAGGTCCGATCCGGCTGCTGTGTTTCGAGCGGAGGGGCGGGTTGAGGTGAGGGCGCTGACTAGTGGGAACGTGGGCCCAAGCGCTTTGGGGCAGGGGGCCATCGAATGTGGAAGGGGGCTTGGAGGGCCCTGCCCCTTCTCCCGCCGGGAATGAGCGGCAGCGCCCCTAGTGGCCCAGGTGGTGGAGGGGCAACAGTGTTAGTCCGGCCCTGGGGCACTGGGGTCCCCAATCCCCAGCGCTGCATCCCCGGGCCCCTTGTCAGGGGCCTCTCGGGGACTGACCTAGGGTTAGGGTTAGCAAGCAGGATGCCGGCAGGCCCAAAATGCCGGCTGTGCGGCGAGTGGAGGGGCGGGCGGAGTGAGGGCGCTGGCGAGCAGGAGCCTGGGCCCAAACATTTTGGCGCCTGGGGCCTTCCAAGGTCGCTGGGGGCTCAGAGGGCCCTGTGGGTTCTTCCGCCCTGATGACAGGCGGCGCCAATAACGGCCCGGGTGGCGGCGGGGCGGAGGGTGAGTCCAGCGCTGGGTCTCGGGTCCCCAATCCCAGGCGTTGGGGCGCCAGGCCCCTTGCGACGATCCCCTAAGGAGCCCACCTAGAGTTAGGGTTAGCCCCCAGGAGGCCTGCAAGCCCGATCTGCTGGATGTGCAGCGAGCGGAGGGGCAGGCCGAGCTGAGGGCGTTGAGGAGTGGGAGCGGGGGCCCAAGAGTTTGGCGCGGGGGCCTTCGAAATGCACCAGGGGCTCGGTGTGCCCTGCACATTCTCCCGCCCTGAATGACCAGCGGCGCCAATAAAGGCCCGGGTGGCGGTGGGGCGGAGGCTGAGTCCAGCGCTGGGGCGGGGGTCCCCAATCCCTGGCATTGCGGTGCCAGGCCCCTTGGGAGGAGCCCCTTGGGGGCCGACCTAGGGTTAGGATTAGCCCCGAGGAGGCCGGCAGGCAGGATCCATGGGCGGTGTGGCGAGGGGGGGGGGCGGGCCGAGGGGAGGGCGCTGGTGAGTGGGAGCGTGGGCCCAAGTGTTTTGGCGCAGGCGGCCTTCGAAGCTCGCCAGGGGCTCAGAGGGCCCTACCCGTTCTCGAGCCTGAATGACTGGCGGCGCCCCTAGCGGCCCGGGTGGCGGGGGGCTGCAGGGTGAGTCCAGCGCTGGGGTTCGGAGGTTCCCAATCCCCAGCGTTGGGGCGCCAAGCCCCTTGGATGGGCCCTTCGGGGACCGACCTAGGGTTAGGATTAGCCTCCAGGAGTACGGCAGGTCCGATCCGCCTGCTGTGTTTCCAAGGGACGGGCGGGTTGAGGTGAGGGCGCTGACTAGTGGGAGCGTGGGCCCAAGCGCTTTGGGGAGCGGGTGCATCGAGGGTCCGGGTGGGGGGGGACTGGGAGGGCCCTGTATGTTCTCCTGCCTTGAATGAGCGGCAGCGCCCCTAGTGGCCCAGGTGGTGGAGGGGCAGCAGTGTTAGTTTGGCCCTGGGTCTCAGGGGTCCCCAATCCCCAGCGTTGCAGCCCCAGGCCCCTTGTTATGGGCCTCTCGGGGACTGACCTAGGGTTAGGGTTAGCAAGCAGGATGCCGGCAGGCCCCAAATGCCGGCTGTGCTGTGAGTGGAGGGGCGGGCGGAGTGAGGGCGCTGGCGAGCAGAAGCCTGGGCCCAAACATTTTGGCGCGGGGGCCTTCGAAGGTCGCTGGGGGCTCAGAGGGCCCTGCCCGTTCTCCCCCCCTGAATCACCGGCGGGCCCCCTAGCGGCCCAGGGGTGGGGGGCTGCAGGGTGAATCCGGCGCTGGGTCTCGGGTCCCCAATCCCTGGCGTTGGGGCGCCAAGCACCTTCGGATGGGCCCCTGGGGGACCCACCTTGGGTTAGGCTTAGCCCCCAGGAGGCCATCAGGCCCAATCCCCTGGCTGTGTAGCGCGCATTGCGGCGGGCCAGGGGAGGGAGCTGGCGAGCGGGACCGTGGGCCCACAGGTTTTGGCGCTGGGGCGGCCTTCGAAGGTCGTCAGGGGCTTGTAGGACCCTGCCCCTTCTCCCGCCTGAATGACCGGCGGCGCTCCTAGCGGCCCGGGTGGCGGGGGGCTGCAGGGTGAGTCCGGCCCTGGGGCTAGGACGTCCAGGAGCCCGGGCATGGCGGCGCAAGGCCCCCTGGGAGGGGCCCCTCGGGAACCGACCTAGGGTTAGGGTTAGCCCCCAGGAGGCCGGCAGGTCCGATCCGGCTGCTGTGTTTCGAGCGGAGGGGCGGGTTGAGGTGAGGGCGCTGACTAGTGGGAACGTGGGCCCAAGCGCTTTGGGGCAGGGGGCCATCGAATGTGGAAGGGGGCTTGGAGGGCCCTGCCCCTTCTCCCGCCGGGAATGAGCGGCAGCGCCCCTAGTGGCCCAGGTGGTGGAGGGGCAACAGTGTTAGTCCGGCCCTGGGGCACTGGGGTCCCCAATCCCCAGCGCTGCATCCCCGGGCCCCTTGTCAGGGGCCTCTCGGGGACTGACCTAGGGTTAGGGTTAGCAAGCAGGATGCCGGCAGGCCCAAAATGCCGGCTGTGCGGCGAGTGGAGGGGCGGGCGGAGTGAGGGCGCTGGCGAGCAGGAGCCTGGGCCCAAACATTTTGGCGCCTGGGGCCTTCCAAGGTCGCTGGGGGCTCAGAGGGCCCTGTGGGTTCTTCCGCCCTGATGACAGGCGGCGCCAATAACGGCCCGGGTGGCGGCGGGGCGGAGGGTGAGTCCAGCGCTGGGTCTCGGGTCCCCAATCCCAGGCGTTGGGGCGCCAGGCCCCTTGCGACGATCCCCTAAGGAGCCCACCTAGAGTTAGGGTTAGCCCCCAGGAGGCCTGCAAGCCCGATCTGCTGGATGTGCAGCGAGCGGAGGGGCAGGCCGAGCTGAGGGCGTTGAGGAGTGGGAGCGGGGGCCCAAGAGTTTGGCGCGGGGGCCTTCGAAATGCACCAGGGGCTCGGTGTGCCCTGCACATTCTCCCGCCCTGAATGACCAGCGGCGCCAATAAAGGCCCGGGTGGCGGTGGGGCGGAGGCTGAGTCCAGCGCTGGGGCGGGGGTCCCCAATCCCTGGCATTGCGGTGCCAGGCCCCTTGGGAGGAGCCCCTTGGGGGCCGACCTAGGGTTAGGATTAGCCCCGAGGAGGCCGGCAGGCAGGATCCATGGGCGGTGTGGCGAGGGGGGGGGCGGGCCGAGGGGAGGGCGCTGGTGAGTGGGAGCGTGGGCCCAAGTGTTTTGGGGCAGGCGGCCTTCGAAGCTCGCCAGGGGCTCAGAGGGCCCTACCCGTTCTCGAGCCTGAATGACTGGCGGCGCCCCTAGCGGCCCGGGTGGCGGGGGGCTGCAGGGTGAGTCCAGCGCTGGGGTTCGGAGGTTCCCAATCCCCAGCGTTGGGGCGCCAAGCCCCTTGGATGGGCCCTTCGGGGACCGACCTAGGGTTAGGATTAGCCTCCAGGAGTACGGCAGGTCCGATCCGCCTGCTGTGTTTCCAAGGGACGGGCGGGTTGAGGTGAGGGCGCTGACTAGTGGGAGCGTGGGCCCAAGCGCTTTGGGGAGCGGGTGCATCGAGGGTCCGGGTGGGGGGGGACTGGGAGGGCCCTGTATGTTCTCCTGCCTTGAATGAGCGGCAGCGCCCCTAGTGGCCCAGGTGGTGGAGGGGCAGCAGTGTTAGTTTGGCCCTGGGTCTCAGGGGTCCCCAATCCCCAGCGTTGCAGCCCCAGGCCCCTTGTTATGGGCCTCTCGGGGACTGACCTAGGGTTAGGGTTAGCAAGCAGGATGCCGGCAGGCCCCAAATGCCGGCTGTGCTGTGAGTGGAGGGGCGGGCGGAGTGAGGGCGCTGGCGAGCAGAAGCCTGGGCCCAAACATTTTGGCGCGGGGGCCTTCGAAGGTCGCTGGGGGCTCAGAGGGCCCTGCCCGTTCTCCCCCCCTGAATCACCGGCGGGCCCCCTAGCGGCCCAGGGGTGGGGGGCTGCAGGGTGAATCCGGCGCTGGGTCTCGGGTCCCCAATCCCTGGCGTTGGGGCGCCAAGCACCTTCGGATGGGCCCCTGGGGGACCCACCTTGGGTTAGGCTTAGCCCCCAGGAGGCCATCAGGCCCAATCCCCTGGCTGTGTAGCGCGCATTGCGGCGGGCCAGGGGAGGGAGCTGGCGAGCGGGACCGTGGGCCCACAGGTTTTGGCGCTGGGGCGGCCTTCGAAGGTCGTCAGGGGCTTGTAGGACCCTGCCCCTTCTCCCGCCTGAATGACCGGCGGCGCTCCTAGCGGCCCGGGTGGCGGGGGGCTGCAGGGTGAGTCCGGCCCTGGGGCTAGGACGTCCAGGAGCCCGGGCATGGCGGCGCAAGGCCCCCTGGGAGGGGCCCCTCGGGAACCGACCTAGGGTTAGGGTTAGCCCCCAGGAGGCCGGCAGGTCCGATCCGGCTGCTGTGTTTCGAGCGGAGGGGCGGGTTGAGGTGAGGGCGCTGACTAGTGGGAACGTGGGCCCAAGCGCTTTGGGGCAGGGGGCCATCGAATGTGGAAGGGGGCTTGGAGGGCCCTGCCCCTTCTCCCGCCGGGAATGAGCGGCAGCGCCCCTAGTGGCCCAGGTGGTGGAGGGGCAACAGTGTTAGTCCGGCCTTAGGGCACTGGGGTCCCCAATCCCCAGCGCTGCATCTCGGGGCCCCTTGTCAGGGGCCTCTCGGGGACTGACCTAGGGTTAGGGTTAGCAAGCAGGATGCCGGCAGGCCCAAAATGCCGGCTGTGCGGCGAGTGGAGGGGCGGGCGGAGTGAGGGCGCTGGCGAGCAGGAGCCTGGGCCCAAACATTTTGGCGCCTGGGGCCTTCCAAGGTCGCTGGGGGCTCAGAGGGCCCTGTGGGTTCTTCCGCCCTGATGACAGGCGGCGCCAATAACGGCCCGGGTGGCGGCGGGGCGGAGGGTGAGTCCAGCGCTGGGTCTCGGGTCCCCAATCCCAGGCGTTGGGGCGCCAGGCCCCTTGCGACGATCCCCTAAGGAGCCCACCTAGAGTTAGGGTTAGCCCCCAGGAGGCCTGCAAGCCCGATCTGCTGGATGTGCAGCGAGCGGAGGGGCAGGCCGAGCTGAGGGCGTTGAGGAGTGGGAGCGGGGGCCCAAGAGTTTGGCGCGGGGGCCTTCGAAATGCACCAGGGGCTCGGTGTGCCCTGCACATTCTCCCGCCCTGAATGACCAGCGGCGCCAATAAAGGCCCGGGTGGCGGTGGGGCGGAGGCTGAGTCCAGCGCTGGGGCGGGGGTCCCCAATCCCTGGCATTGCGGTGCCAGGCCCCTTGGGAGGAGCCCCTTGGGGGCCGACCTAGGGTTAGGATTAGCCCCGAGGAGGCCGGCAGGCAGGATCCATGGGCGGTGTGGCGAGGGGGGGGGCGGGCCGAGGGGAGGGCGCTGGTGAGTGGGAGCGTGGGCCCAAGTGTTTTGGCGCAGGCGGCCTTCGAAGCTCGCCAGGGGCTCAGAGGGCCCTACCCGTTCTCGAGCCTGAATGACTGGCGGCGCCCCTAGCGGCCCGGGTGGCGGGGGGCTGCAGGGTGAGTCCAGCGTTGGGGTTCGGAGGTTCCCAATCCCCAGCGTTGGGGCGCCAAGCCCCTTGGATGGGCCCTTCGGGGACCGACCTAGGGTTAGGATTAGCCTCCAGGAGTACGGCAGGTCCGATCCGCCTGCTGTGTTTCCAAGGGACGGGCGGGTTGAGGTGAGGGCGCTGACTAGTGGGAGCGTGGGCCCAAGCGCTTTGGGGAGCGGGTGCATCGAGGGTCCGGGTGGGGGGGGGCTGGGAGGGCCCTGTATGTTCTCCTGCCTTGAATGAGCGGCAGCGCCCCTAGTGGCCCAGGTGGTGGAGGGGCAGCAGTGTTAGTTTGGCCCTGGGTCTCAGGGGTCCCCAATCCCCAGCGTTGCAGCCCCAGGCCCCTTGTTATGGGCCTCTCGGGGACTGACCTAGGGTTAGGGTTAGCAAGCAGGATGCCGGCAGGCCCCAAATGCCGGCTGTGCTGTGAGTGGAGGGGCGGGCGGAGTGAGGGCGCTGGCGAGCAGAAGCCTGGGCCCAAACATTTTGGCGCGGGGGCCTTCGAAGGTCGCTGGGGGCTCAGAGGGCCCTGCCCGTTCTCCCCCCCTGAATCACCGGCGGGCCCCCTAGCGGCCCAGGGGTGGGGGGCTGCAGGGTGAATCCGGCGCTGGGTCTCGGGTCCCCAATCCCTGGCGTTGGGGCGCCAAGCACCTTCGGATGGGCCCCTGGGGGACCCACCTTGGGTTAGGCTTAGCCCCCAGGAGGCCATCAGGCCCAATCCCCTGGCTGTGTAGCGCGCATTGCGGCGGGCCAGGGGAGGGAGCTGGCGAGCGGGACCGTGGGCCCACAGGTTTTGGCGCTGGGGCGGCCTTCGAAGGTCGTCAGGGGCTTGTAGGACCCTGCCCCTTCTCCCGCCTGAATGACCGGCGGCGCTCCTAGCGGCCCGGGTGGCGGGGGGCTGCAGGGTGAGTCCGGCCCTGGGGCTAGGACGTCCAGGAGCCCGGGCATGGCGGCGCAAGGCCCCCTGGGAGGGGCCCCTCGGGAACCGACCTAGGGTTAGGGTTAGCCCCCAGGAGGCCGGCAGGTCCGATCCGGCTGCTGTGTTTCGAGCGGAGGGGCGGGTTGAGGTGAGGGCGCTGACTAGTGGGAACGTGGGCCCAAGCGCTTTGGGGCAGGGGGCCATCGAATGTGGAAGGGGGCTTGGAGGGCCCTGCCCCTTCTCCCGCCGGGAATGAGCGCAGCGCCCCTAGTGGCCCAGGTGGTGGAGGGGCAACAGTGTTAGTCCGGCCCTGGGGCACTGGGGTCCCCAATCCCCAGCGCTGCATCCCCGGGCCCCTTGTCAGGGGCCTCTCGGGGACTGACCTAGGGTTAGGGTTAGCAAGCAGGATGCCGGCAGGCCCAAAATGCCGGCTGTGCGGCGAGTGGAGGGGCGGGCGGAGTGAGGGCGCTGGCGAGCAGGAGCCTGGGCCCAAACATTTTGGCGCCTGGGGCCTTCCAAGGTCGCTGGGGGCTCAGAGGGCCCTGTGGGTTCTTCCGCCCTGATGACAGGCGGCGCCAATAACGGCCCGGGTGGCGGCGGGGCGGAGGGTGAGTCCAGCGCTGGGTCTCGGGTCCCCAATCCCAGGCGTTGGGGCGCCAGGCCCCTTGCGACGATCCCCTAAGGAGCCCACCTAGAGTTAGGGTTAGCCCCCAGGAGGCCTGCAAGCCCGATCTGCTGGATGTGCAGCGAGCGGAGGGGCAGGCCGAGCTGAGGGCGTTGAGGAGTGGGAGCGGGGGCCCAAGAGTTTGGCGCGGGGGCCTTCGAAATGCACCAGGGGCTCGGTGTGCCCTGCACATTCTCCCGCCCTGAATGACCAGCGGCGCCAATAAAGGCCCGGGTGGCGGTGGGGCGGAGGCTGAGTCCAGCGCTGGGGCGGGGGTCCCCAATCCCTGGCATTGCGGTGCCAGGCCCCTTGGGAGGAGCCCCTTGGGGGCCGACCTAGGGTTAGGATTAGCCCCGAGGAGGCCGGCAGGCAGGATCCATGGGCGGTGTGGCGAGGGGGGGGGCGGGCCGAGGGGAGGGCGCTGGTGAGTGGGAGCGTGGGCCCCAGTGTTTTGGGGCAGGCGGCCTTCGAAGCTCGCCAGGGGCTCAGAGGGCCCTACCCGTTCTCGAGCCTGAATGACTGGCGGCGCCCCTAGCGGCCCGGGTGGCGGGGGGCTGCAGGGTGAGTCCAGCGCTGGGGTTCGGAGGTTCCCAATCCCCAGCGTTGGGGCGCCAAGCCCCTTGGATGGGCCCTTCGGGGACCGACCTAGGGTTAGGATTAGCCTCCAGGAGTACGGCAGGTCCGATCCGCCTGCTGTGTTTCCAAGGGACGGGCGGGTTGAGGTGAGGGCGCTGACTAGTGGGAGCGTGGGCCCAAGCGCTTTGGGGAGCGGGTGCATCGAGGGTCCGGGTGGGGGGGGACTGGGAGGGCCCTGTATGTTCTCCTGCCTTGAATGAGCGGCAGCGCCCCTAGTGGCCCAGGTGGTGGAGGGGCAGCAGTGTTAGTTTGGCCCTGGGTCTCAGGGGTCCCCAATCCCCAGCGTTGCAGCCCCAGGCCCCTTGTTATGGGCCTCTCGGGGACTGACCTAGGGTTAGGGTTAGCAAGCAGGATGCCGGCAGGCCCCAAATGCCGGCTGTGCTGTGAGTGGAGGGGCGGGCGGAGTGAGGGCGCTGGCGAGCAGAAGCCTGGGCCCAAACATTTTGGCGCGGGGGCCTTCGAAGGTCGCTGGGGGCTCAGAGGGCCCTGCCCGTTCTCCCCCCCTGAATCACCGGCGGGCCCCCTAGCGGCCCAGGGGTGGGGGGCTGCAGGGTGAATCCGGCGCTGGGTCTCGGGTCCCCAATCCCTGGCGTTGGGGCGCCAAGCACCTTCGGATGGGCCCCTGGGGGACCCACCTTGGGTTAGGCTTAGCCCCCAGGAGGCCATCAGGCCCAATCCCCTGGCTGTGTAGCGCGCATTGCGGCGGGCCAGGGGAGGGAGCTGGCGAGCGGGACCGTGGGCCCACAGGTTTTGGCGCTGGGGCGGCCTTCGAAGGTCGTCAGGGGCTTGTAGGACCCTGCCCCTTCTCCCGCCTGAATGACCGGCGGCGCTCCTAGCGGCCCGGGTGGCGGGGGGCTGCAGGGTGAGTCCGGCCCTGGGGCTAGGACGTCCAGGAGCCCGGGCATGGCGGCGCAAGGCCCCCTGGGAGGGGCCCCTCGGGAACCGACCTAGGGTTAGGGTTAGCCCCCAGGAGGCCGGCAGGTCCGATCCGGCTGCTGTGTTTTCGAGCGGAGGGGGCGGGTTGAGGTGAGGGCGCTGACTAGTGGGAACGTGGGCCCAAGCGCTTTGGGGCAGGGGGCCATCGAATGTGGAAGGGGGCTTGGAGGGCCCTGCCCCTTCTCCCGCCGGGAATGAGCGGCAGCGCCCCTAGTGGCCCAGGTGGTGGAGGGGCAACAGTGTTAGTCCGGCCCTGGGGCACTGGGGTCCCCAATCCCCAGCGCTGCATCCCCGGGCCCCTTGTCAGGGGCCTCTCGGGGACTGACCTAGGGTTAGGGTTAGCAAGCAGGATGCCGGCAGGCCCAAAATGCCGGCTGTGCGGCGAGTGGAGGGGCGGGCGGAAGTGAGGGCGCTGGCGAGCAGGAGCCTGGGCCCAAACATTTTGGCGCCTGGGGCCTTCCAAGGTCGCTGGGGGCTCAGAGGGCCCTGTGGGTTCTTCCGCCCTGATGACAGGCGGCGCCAATAACGGCCCGGGTGGCGGCGGGGCGGAGGGTGAGTCCAGCGCTGGGTCTCGGGTCCCCAATCCCAGGCGTTGGGGCGCCAGGCCCCTTGCGACGATCCCCTAAGGAGCCCACCTAGAGTTAGGGTTAGCCCCCAGGAGGCCTGCAAGCCCGATCTGCTGGATGTGCAGCGAGCGGAGGGGCAGGCCGAGCTGAGGGCGTTGAGGAGTGGGAGCGGGGGCCCAAGAGTTTGGCGCGGGGGCCTTCGAAATGCACCAGGGGCTCGGTGTGCCCTGCACATTCTCCCGCCCTGAATGACCAGCGGCGCCAATAAAGGCCCGGGTGGCGGTGGGGCGGAGGCTCAGTCCAGCGCTGGGGCGGGGGTCCCCAATCCCTGGCATTGCGGGTGCCAGGCCCCTTGGGAGGAGCCCCTTGGGGGCCGACCTAGGGTTAGGATTAGCCCCGAGGAGGCCGGCAGGCAGGATCCATGGGCGGTGTGGCGAGGGGGGGGGGCGGGCCGAGGGGAGGGCGCTGGTGAGTGGGAGCGTGGGCCCCAGTGTTTTGGGGCAGGCGGCCTTCGAAGCTCGCCAGGGGCTCAGAGGGCCCTACCCGTTCTCGAGCCTGAATGACTGGCGGCGCCCCTAGCGGCCCGGGTGGCGGGGGGCTGCAGGGTGAGTCCAGCGCTGGGGTTCGGAGGTTCCCAATCCCCAGCGTTGGGGCGCCAAGCCCCTTGGATGGGCCCTTCGGGGACCGACCTAGGGTTAGGATTAGCCTCCAGGAGTACGGCAGGTCCGATCCGCCTGCTGTGTTTCCAAGGGACGGGCGGGTTGAGGTGAGGGCGCTGACTAGTGGGAGCGTGGGCCCAAGCGCTTTGGGGAGCGGGTGCATCGAGGGTCCGGGTGGGGGGGGACTGGGAGGGCCCTGTATGTTCTCCTGCCTTGAATGAGCGGCAGCGCCCCTAGTGGCCCAGGTGGTGGAGGGGCAGCAGTGTTAGTTTGGCCCTGGGTCTCAGGGGTCCCCAATCCCCAGCGTTGCAGCCCCAGGCCCCTTGTTATGGGCCTCTCGGGGACTGACCTAGGGTTAGGGTTAGCAAGCAGGATGCCGGCAGGCCCCAAATGCCGGCTGTGCTGTGAGTGGAGGGGCGGGCGGAGTGAGGGCGCTGGCGAGCAGAAGCCTGGGCCCAAACATTTTGGCGCGGGGGCCTTCGAAGGTCGCTGGGGGCTCAGAGGGCCCTGCCCGTTCTCCCCCCCTGAATCACCGGCGGGCCCCCTAGCGGCCCAGGGGTGGGGGGCTGCAGGGTGAATCCGGCGCTGGGTCTCGGGTCCCCAATCCCTGGCGTTGGGGCGCCAAGCACCTTCGGATGGGCCCCTGGGGGACCCACCTTGGGTTAGGCTTAGCCCCCAGGAGGCCATCAGGCCCAATCCCCTGGCTGTGTAGCGCGCATTGCGGCGGGCCAGGGGAGGGAGCTGGCGAGCGGGACCGTGGGCCCACAGGTTTTGGCGCTGGGGCGGCCTTCGAAGGTCGTCAGGGGCTTGTAGGACCCTGCCCCTTCTCCCGCCTGAATGACCGGCGGCGCTCCTAGCGGCCCGGGTGGCGGGGGGGCTGCAGGGTGAGTCCGGCCCTGGGGCTAGGACGTCCAGGAGCCCGGGCATGGCGGCGCAAGGCCCCCTGGGAGGGGCCCCTCGGGAACCGACCTAGGGTTAGGGTTAGCCCCCAGGAGGCCGGCAGGTCCGATCCGGCTGCTGTGTTTCGAGCGGAGGGGCGGGTTGAGGTGAGGGCGCTGACTAGTGGGAACGTGGGCCCAAGCGCTTTGGGGCAGGGGGCCATCGAATGTGGAAGGGGGCTTGGAGGGCCCTGCCCCTTCTCCCGCCGGGAATGAGCGGCAGCGCCCCTAGTGGCCCAGGTGGTGGAGGGGCAACAGTGTTAGTCCGGCCCTGGGGCACTGGGGTCCCCAATCCCCAGCGCTGCATCCCCGGGCCCCTTGTCAGGGGCCTCTCGGGGACTGACCTAGGGTTAGGGTTAGCAAGCAGGATGCCGGCAGGCCCAAAATGCCGGCTGTGCGGCGAGTGGAGGGGCGGGCGGAGTGAGGGCGCTGGCGAGCAGGAGCCTGGGCCCAAACATTTTGGCGCCTGGGGCCTTCCAAGGTCGCTGGGGGCTCAGAGGGCCCTGTGGGTTCTTCCGCCCTGATGACAGGCGGCGCCAATAACGGCCCGGGTGGCGGCGGGGCGGAGGGTGAGTCCAGCGCTGGGTCTCGGGTCCCCAATCCCAGGCGTTGGGGCGCCAGGCCCCTTGCGACGATCCCCTAAGGAGCCCACCTAGAGTTAGGGTTAGCCCCCAGGAGGCCTGCAAGCCCGATCTGCTGGATGTGCAGCGAGCGGAGGGGCAGGCCGAGCTGAGGGCGTTGAGGAGTGGGAGCGGGGGCCCAAGAGTTTGGCGCGGGGGCCTTCGAAATGCACCAGGGGCTCGGTGTGCCCTGCACATTCTCCCGCCCTGAATGACCAGCGACGCCAATAAAGGCCCGGGTGGCGGTGGGGCGGAGGCTGAGTCCAGCGCTGGGGCGGGGTTCCCCAATCCCTGGCATTGCGGTGCCAGGCCCCTTGGGAGGAGCCCCTTGGGGGCCGACCTAGGGTTAGGATTAGCCCCGAGGAGGCCGGCAGGCAGGATCAATGGGCGGTGTGGCGAGGGGGGGGGGGCGGGCCGAGGGGAGGGCGCTGGTGAGTGGGAGCGTGGGCCCCAGTGTTTTGGCGCAGGCGGCCTTCGAAGCTCGCCAGGGGCTCAGAGGGCCCTACCCGTTCTCGAGCCTGAATGACTGGCGGCGCCCCTAGCGGCCCGGGTGGCGGGGGGCTGCAGGGTGAGTCCAGCGCTGGGGTTCGGAGGTTCCCAATCCCCAGCGTTGGGGCGCCAAGCCCCTTGGATGGGCCCTTCGGGGACCGACCTAGGGTTAGGATTAGCCTCCAGGAGTACGGCAGGTCCGATCCGCCTGCTGTGTTTCCAAGGGACGGGCGGGTTGAGGTGAGGGCGCTGACTAGTGGGAGCGTGGGCCCAAGCGCTTTGGGGAGCGGGTGCATCGAGGGTCCGGGTGGGGGGGGACTGGGAGGGCCCTGTATGTTCTCCTGCCTTGAATGAGCGGCAGCGCCCCTAGTGGCCCAGGTGGTGGAGGGGCAGCAGTGTTAGTTTGGCCCTGGGTCTCAGGGGTCCCCAATCCCCAGCATTGCAGCCCCAGGCCCCTTGTTATGGCCTCTCGGGGACTGACCTAGGGTTAGGGTTAGCAAGCAGGATGCCGGCAGGCCCCAAATGC